>NC_134687.1:126836794-127137294 GCF_050947455.1 Rhinoderma darwinii | reverse complement strand
GTCTTAGAGAACAAATCTCTCCTCTGCTTGCCCTCAATATCAGCCCAGATCTATTATATTACATGGATGCCAATTCATTTTTTGTTTGTTCCTTTATGTACATTGCAATACCTGACAAAAGGCGTCTGCCCTACTTAAGAAACGTAGCATTTAACTTTAAAGCGTGCCTAACTTCAGGTGACTTTTCGGATTAAGCGGACATATGTGTTTAAATGAGGAATAATGCCATTTCTGGCCAGCATGACTTGCATTCTGCATTTTTTAGCGGTTTCTATGTTGAATTCTCAGTTTTCTCTGAACTAATGGGTGGAGCCTATCCGCTATCACGTCTTCTATACACATGGAGAATCCTGCTTGTCTATCCCGATCACATATATAGAAGCTGCAGCAGCATAGAGGAGATTATACAGCAGTAATGAGCAGTGTAGCGGAGATTCCAGGATTGGGGTGAGAAATAACACTTACCAGCAGCCTGTCTCTCTTCTCTGCTTCCCCTCTCCTCTCCATAGACATCTATAGGCAGCATATCTTTGCCTTTCTCTATCTGCTACCTCCTCCTACACCCATCCCCCTCCATAGACTTCTAAAGGTAGCGTGTCTGTCTCTCTTCTTCCATCTCACCCTCCCCTCTTCATAGACTTCTATTGGTAGGCAGTGAAGGGACACACACCCACTTCCTGCAGTCCATTTCTTCTGCTCTGTAACTAGGGATGGATTTTGCTTGATAACAGGGAGTGAACAGCATATTACAAGAAGGGAAATTGCATGGATAAAACTACATTTTAACAGTAATTCAATTACAATTCAGTTATCTGGCGACTAGATCCTGTTTATCCATGATTATTCCTACCCACATTCAAGGTGTTATCCAGTACATGAGTCAAGTGAGAGCAATATGGGTAAAAGAGCATGGCAGTCCCAGGAATATAGAGCACGGCCAACTGGCACAATAAAAGGCTACATTTAAAGCAGCCTGTAGTCTCTGAATGGAGAGAGCGGAGGTAATGTCATGATGCCCATCACATTGAAGCCACTCTTACTTCAGAGAGTACAGGCTCTATTATACAGATATCTCCTGATTGTAAAGGCAGAGATTGAGGCCTTGTGTTTACATGCATACCTCGAAAATTGTACATACAGACTTATGTATAGAAGGGATGGAAGAAATAGGTCATTAGTAATAGAAATATCCGTATGAAGCAGCTCGTATGCATCGGAGTAAAAAAAAACAAAAAAAAACAACATTTACAGTGGAAACATAAGTACATTACTATACCTCAGGAACAGCTCTATGTGACTGTTCTGGCTCATTACTTGTGCTGGCTTTCAATTCCAAGTTTTCAGTATCAGATGCAATGCTTGACACATCAAGCCTAGCAATTTTCCTATCAAAATTCTGAACATCTGGAGGGGTCGCATTTGGGTCTTCTGTGCCATTTGCGTTATTTATAACAGTAGAAGCCATGTCTTGACCTACATTCTCAGAAGCAGCTTCAATGTTCTCTCCTGAGCTGGGTACTGCTTCATTGGGAGATGCTGCTGCCTCAAGCGAGACACTTGTATCTTGTGGAACAACATCTTCTGAGGGCTTGTTTGTGCAATCTGCAGCATCTGTACAAGCCTCCTGTGTAGTCTCTTCCTTACTATTACATGCTATGTGAGTTTCCTCTACAGCTTCCATTTTCTCCCCAATGTTCCCATTAGTTTCCTTTTCCACCAACTCGAAGCTCTCTATGTTGTTCGATGACTCCGCATGTTCAAGGTCATTAGAACTAGCACCTAGTGTAGAGGTGGCTTCAACATCCTGACTGTCAGAGACCGTGGTTATGGTCTCTATGCCTGAAGATTCCTCTGCATCGTCTTGATTTTCTGGTGCTTTATCAATTACCTCATTTTTATTTTCAGGAATCTCAATTACAACAACTGTTTCAGATTCGGCTTTTTCTTGGTTGTCTTCAGAGGGAGAATGACTCTCCTTACCGTTCTCACACTGTTCTTCTAGCACCGTTTTTCCAGGCTCTGTATTTTCAGTATAACTGAATGTGGTTTCAGTCAGTTCCAAAGTCTGTGTTTGGGGAGTCATCTCTAGCTGTCTGCTGTAGCCTGAAACAGTCCTTATAGGGCTTGATGGTCCAGGCCCTATTTCACCATCTACATGGTCCTCATAGTCCCTGAATGCTTGAGCCAGGCTCTCTTTGTGCATTTCATAAGTGACCTGAAAACATATTGATGCGGACCATTAGTTTTTACATTTTTTTCATAAAAGTATTTATACATGCAGTATATATTTAAAAAATATATAAAAAAAAACAAAACACGAGCTTGTTGCCAATATACTATAATTCTACCATGATGTGTCAATTGTAGTAAATTGTATTCACCGTAATATAACAATTCTGGAGAATCTTTTCTTAGAACTCTACGTTGTGTCACTCCTCTGTTATTTCTCCTAAAAATTTATGAAGAAATTGACATCTGGGTATTCCTTGACAGCTGGGGGTGTGTCCTTACACAGTCTGACACTGTCCAATCAATGCTGACAGAATGAGACTGTATAGTGGCACGCCCCTTTGACAAGGGAAATGGTACCATTGTTGTCAATTTATTCATACATTTCTAGGAGAAATAACAGAGGAACGGCACAATGCAAAGTTCTAAGAAAATATATGTTCCAGAATTGATATTTAATAGGGAATACAAATATTTGCTAAAAATAGACAGGTCAGGAGAGGTGATGGGTTCTATTTAAGAGTATAACATGCTAAGTGTACCGTGGTTTTGGCAAGTAGAGATACAATTGTTTTTTTTGTATTAGTAGCAGTATCTAGCTAGTCAATGTAATGGTTGTTGTTCTTCAGTTACTCACATATGTAATGGAATAGCTGATAGTGTGCAATTAATTACTAGATTTTGTTCTAAATTAGCCAGCTAAAAGACTAGTCATTAATCTTCACTGTGATTGGAAAGTTAATCTATAAATGGACATGGACTGAAAATAAATAGTCCAGGCTACGAATCTCGGTTCTTCTAGATTACCTCAAATATCAAGCCTTGGACTTTAACCCCTTAGTGACCAGCCTATTTTAGACCTTAATGACCAAGATATTTTTTACGTTTTTTCCATCGTCTCATTCAAAGAGCTATAACTTTTATTTTTGCATCGACATAGCTGTATAAGATCTTGTTTTTTGCGGGACAAGCTGTAATTTTTAATAGCACCATTTTGGGGTACGTAGAATTTATTCGTTAACGTTTATTAACTTTTTTTGGGGGGCAATTTCGCCACACTTTTTTGCGTCCTAAATTTACACCGTTTACTGTGTGGTATAAATAGCACAATAACTTTATTCAGCGGGTTGTTACGATTACAACAATCCCAAATTTATATATAGATTTTGTATGTTTTCCTACTTTTACACAGTAAAAACACTTTTTTTTCAAAATTATTTGTTTTTGTGTCTCCATATTTGAAGAGCCATAACTTTTTTATTTTCGCCGATGCAGTTGTATAAGGGCTTTTTTTTTTTTTTTTGCGGAACGACTTGTAGTTTTTATTGGTACCATTTTGGAGTAGATGCGACTTTTTAATCACTTTTTTAAGGCAGGATTCAAAGAAAACAGCAATTTTTGCACTGTTTTTTTATTATATTTTTTACGACGTTCACCGTGCGGGTTAAATAATGTAATAACTTTATAGTTGGGGTCGTTACGGACGTGGCGATACCGAATATGTTTAACTTTTTTTACTTTGTTTTTTTTTTTAATAAAGCAGTTTGTAAGGGGTGTTTTTCATTTTTTTTCACTTTTTTACTAGTCCCACTAGGGGACTTCACTATGCGATCCTCCGATCGCATCTATAAAATACTGCAACACTTCTGTTTTGCAGTGTATTATGCCTGTCCGTGTAAAACGGACAGGCATCTGTAGGCCATGCCTGTGGCATGACCTAGCAGGCATACACTACAGGCAGACCTGGGGGCCTTTATTACATAGAAGACACCAGCACCCGGCGATCTTATCGCCGGGTGCCGGTGGGGTGAGAGAGTGAGCTCCCTCCCTCTCTCCAAAACCACTCAGATGTGGCGCTCGCTATTGAGTGCCGCATCTGAGGGGTTAAATGGATGAGATCGATACTTATATCGATCTCATCTGTTCGAGCAGGGATGCCCCCAGCCCTCAGGCAGCTGAGAGCAGGGAGATTTGACAGCTCCCTGCTCTGTTTATTTATTCCAATGCAGCGCCGTAAAAAGGCTATTGCATCGGAATAAAGCCCGTTAGTGGCCGCCGTAAAAACACTATGGGGCGGTCACTAACGGGTTAAAGAAAGGGATGAAAAAGAAGTGTTAAAATAAATAAATAAATAAAAAAGCTTGGGCCAAAATCATCTGGGATTTAAGTTAATTTGTAAAACACTCCTCCATATATAAAAGAAAACATCTCACCCTGAGTATATGCTAAACCCTGACACTTCCCAAACTAAAGTTCGCTATACACATTATGCAAAGAGGACAAAATGGCAGATTTCAACCTTTTTAGTGAATTATCTGGCATTAAGAAGGCCAAGTTCTTATGTAAACTGCCCATTAACAGATCATCTGCTGAACTTGCTTGACCAACAGTCTGGCGATTGTATCTATTGTGTATGGTGAGCTGCAGGCCAGGTCACTGCATTTACGTTCCACAGCAGTGTGATCCCATAGCGGCTATCTACAGCAGTGTGATCCCATAGCGGCTATCTACAGCAGTGTGATCCCATAGTGGCTATCTACAGCAGTGTGATCCCATAGCGGCAATCTACAGCAGTGTGATCCCATAGCGGCTATCTACAGCAGTGTGATCCCATAGCGGCTATCTACAGCAGTGTGATCCCATAGCGGCTATCTACAGCAGTGTGATCCCATAGCGGCAATCTACAGCAGTGTGATCCCATAGCGGCAATCTACAGCAGTGTGATCCCATAGCGGCTATCTACAGCAGTGTGATCCCATAGTGGCTATCTACAGCAGTGTGATCCCATAGCGGCAATCTACAGCAGTGTGATCCCATAGCGGCTATCTACAGCAGTGTGATCCCATAGCGGCTATCTACAGCAGTGTGATCCCATAGCGGCTATCTACAGCAGTGTGATCCCATAGCGGCTATCTACAGCAGTGTGATCCCATAGCGGCTATCTACAGCAGTGTGATCCCATAGCGGCTATCTACAGCAGTGTGATCCCATAGCGGCTATCTACAGCAGTGTGATCCCATAGCGGCTATCTACAGCAGTGTGATCCCATAGCGGCTATCTACAGCAGTGTGATCCCATAGCGGCTATCTACAGCAGTGTGATCCCATAGCGGCTATCTACAGCAGTGTGATCCCATAGCGGCTATCTACAGCAGTGTGATCCCATAGCGGCTATCTACAGCAGTGTGATCCCATAGCGGCTATCTACAGCAGTGTGATCCCATAGCGGCAATCTACAGCAGTGTGATCCCATAGCGGCTATCTACAGCAGTGTGATCCCATAGCGGCTATCTACAGCAGTGTGATCCCATAGCGGCTATCTACAGCAGTGTGATCCCATAGCGGCAATCTACAGCAGTGTGATCCCATAGCGGCAATCTACAGCAGTGTGATCCCATAGCGGCTATCTACAGCAGTGTGATCCCATAGCGGCTATCTACAGCAGTGTGATCCCATAGTGGCTATCTACAGCAGTGTGATCCCATAGCGGCAATCTACAGCAGTGTGATCCCATAGCGGCTATCTACAGCAGTGTGATCCCATAGCGGCTATCTACAGCAGTGTGATCCCATAGCGGCTATCTACAGCAGTGTGATCCCATAGCGGCTATCTACAGCAGTGTGATCCCATAGCGGCTATCTACAGCAGTGTGATCCCATAGCGGCTATCTACAGCAGTGTGATCCCATAGCGGCTATCTACAGCAGTGTGATCCCATAGCGGCTATCTACAGCAGTGTGATCCCATAGCGGCTATCTACAGCAGTGTGATCCCATAGCGGCTATCTACAGCAGTGTGATCCCATAGCGGCAATCTACAGCAGTGTGATCCCATAGCGGCTATCTACAGCAGTGTGATCCCATAGCGGCTATCTACAGCAGTGTGATCCCATAGCGGCTATCTACAGCAGTGTGATCCCATAGCGGCTATCTACAGCAGTGTGATCCCATAGCGGCTATCTACAGCAGTGTGATCCCATAGCGGCTATCTACAGCAGTGTGATCCCATAGCGGCTATCTACAGCAGTGTGATCCCATAGCGGCTATCTACAGCAGTGTGATCCCATAGCGGCTATCTACAGCAGTGTGATCCCATAGCGGCTATCTACAGCAGTGTGATCCCATAGCGGCTATCTACAGCAGTGTGATCCCATAGCGGCTATCTACAGCAGTGTGATCCCATAGTGGCTATCTACAGCAGTGTGATCCCATAGCGGCTATCTACAGCAACTGCAGTAATCACTGTGGAGCCCTAGAAACTTTCTTTGACCAGATTTCATTACTTATCGTACCAATTGTAAAGCTCTGTGGAATAGGTTGTCAATGTGTAAAGATTACTACTACTATGATAAGAACATTATTTTCCCAACATTTGAGCACATCCTGTTTTAATGTTAATAGAGAAGACATTAAATTTGTAATAAATAAATAACCTTTCATATAAGGCTATTCCTGTGGTTAATATGGTATAAACAGGGAGCTGAATAGCCATCAATTAGTGGACTGTTCTTAATAGAGCCAAATGTTTGCAATATGACTACGACTGCTAATGGGAACGCAGCAAGCATAAATACTAAAATCGAGGCCTGCTAGCTTTCAAGCCCTAGAATCACGAATACAACGGAAATAAGGACAAGACCTAAGAGCTAGAATTTTAATAGAGAGAAAAAAAAAAAAAAAGAAGAGATTGGGTGCTGTGTAAAAGAGAACACAAAAGTCCCAGAAATATTTTTTTAACAACACATTTTGTCAGCAATGACTTTAAGTGAGGGAAATGAACCACAACTTTTATGTCCGTCCCCCCGATCAGTTTTTGTTTAAGCCAATTGCAGCGGTTTTTGTGAAGGATGGGAAAGAAAAAATAAAAAAAAAGTGTGAACCTAACATTTTCACAATTTGCCACTGATCAGACAATCATTCGTTGATTCGGCGGCTTCTCTTGGGGAAGACGGAAATTAATGTGGACTAGAATGATCCTTCCCTGCTGATATCAACAACAAGGTCAAGAACTTGCAGATAGGAAAGACTAAACACAAACCCCCTCCAGGAGACAATGTCAGACGTGTGAGCCTGGACCTGCGTACTAACAGAGTGGAATATCTCTGGATCTGAGGCTAGAAATTCTTGGCAATACACTTCACACAATATTCCTACAGTTACAACAATAAAATACACCATTGTTATAAAGCAGGGGTAGATGAACACCAGCACACATGTAGAAATGACAACTTCTCTATAGTAAAAGAACAATACTATGAAATAAAGACATTTTATTCATATTTTTTGTGTGTGATTTGCGCTGCCTAGGAGGAAAGAGAATCGCTACAGCTGCATTTTCCATTTGCTCTAGGGCTCATTCATACGAGCGTAATACTCATCCGTGTGCGGTGTGTTAAAATAACGCGCAACACACAGACCCATTGAGTTCAATGGGGCCATTCACACATGCGTTGTTTTTCACGCAACGAGTGTCCGTTGCGTGAAACTCCCTGCATATCCTATATTGGTGTGTTTTCACTGAAGTCTATGGGAGCATCCGTGGGCTGTCCGTGTTTCACGCAGCAAATACATAGAAAAGCAGAGAAATAGGAAGTTAAAAAAAAAAAAATGAAGCGCTTGCACGGACTTGAAAAATGCATGCCACAAGCAAAGAAGTGGAGGAAAAACGCTGCGTTCGTTTAACGCGCAAATCGGACCCACTGGTCTGAATGTAGCCTTAATGGAATTATTGTTA
Source organism: Rhinoderma darwinii (assembly GCF_050947455.1). Classification (NCBI taxonomy): domain Eukaryota; kingdom Metazoa; phylum Chordata; class Amphibia; order Anura; family Rhinodermatidae; genus Rhinoderma; species Rhinoderma darwinii. The sequence goes on along the minus strand of NC_134687.1, from coordinate 127,129,334 downwards.
TGACCACGAACGCAGTGGAACATGTCAGTGAAATTATATATTTCCAGGAAATTGAAGCAACTACAAAAGGCATGTCGTCCTTGATCTTTAGTTCTATAAATATGAATAAATAGGCGTGCACAAAATGTATGTCCAATCATCTGCAGAAGAAAAAAAGCATAAAAATATTACGAATCAGGATGTTTTTTTGATATGAATGCAAATTCTATTTTTGCAGCAAGACATGTTTTTACTTCATGCCACAAGGGCATCTTGCTGGAAATAATTGAGCAAGTCAAAGCCTTACAGATGCTTGGATAATGATCGCTCACTTAACTTCCCAACCTTACCCCACCGCTGGAACGGCCTCCGCAAACCTGGGGCTCTCCACTAAACACAACGCTTCTTACATTCCACACATTGTACACAAATCCGCTAACTTGCATGTCGTTTGGAAATGTCAAAACAAAAAGACTTCAATACTGTAGATAAAAATGAAACAACCCATATAGATATAGGCATCTAAGGGGGAGGGGATCAAATAGTTCCAGTCTATCTCATTCTCAAGTTTAGGCTGATTTCCCTCCTCCTTTCTACTCTCTTTAATATGGTGCATGTGATTTACATTTTTTTATTTTATTAAAAGACTACAAACATATTTTAAGAGGACCCTTTTTTTTTTTTTTTTTTTTTTTAAAGAGCTTATTTAAATACCAGCCAAAGGGCAGGCAGTCAAAATGTATCCATGCCCTACTCACGGACCTTGGCATTTAAATGTCAAAGGGCACATATGTTTAAAACGTGCTAATCAAATAAGGACATAACGTTTTCTATTGTGAATATAAATTAACATTTAGACATACAACTTGGGAAGCAATTTCACAGCCTAAATACAAGCAGTCATATGGTAGACATGTTGTAATAATAATAATCATACGTATTATATGAAATGGATCATCAATTTAAAGGATTGAAAAAAAGAGCAATAATTGGCATATTATATTAAAAACAATAATGCCAAGGTAAAATCGAAATATTCCATAAATATCCAGATGTATATAGAACATAAGTTGACTTCCCGTGTAAAGGAATCGCAGCGAAGTTCTAAAAAGATAAAATAGAGAGAAAAAGAACATACGTTTAAGAAAAAAGAAAAAGGTGAAGCAATTACGCTGGTGCAGCTGTGGGAGGAGAGGGCTACATTGACAAACCGCTGCCCTGCTACAAAGGTGGCAGGAAATCTATCAAACTGGACAATAAAATAGCAATTGAGTTTCTTTGGCTTTTTATAGCAGACGCACGTATTTCGATATCAAGCACCGCAAAGCTCTACTAATTTTGTTCTTTTATCAAATGCGTTTTCAAGTTGCCCAAGGGCCGTGCACATCCTAATATAATACGGAACGGAGGGAATTGCAGATGTCGCTGTGCTGGTGATGAGCACTGTACAGCTGGATATAACATACTTCTGACACCATCAAAAACGAAAAAAATATTCAATGTAATAACTATAAAAAGCCATGACTGATTATCACATTTTACAGTGATCTGAACGACATTCTAAACAATGAAAGAATACACAGAGTTAAATGCACACTAAAATGATCTGCACTGCCAGGCTGGTCTAAGCAATCAATACACAGATTTCTAGCACATCGGCACCACCTTGTGGACTAAATTGCGCACTACAGTTCTTGGTAAATTCCATTTACCGTACTTGAGACTCAATGAATATTAGTCATCAAGCAATTTATTTATTTTTTCTAAGTTTAACAAGAAACACATAACAGAAGGAAGAAACATATTTTATATATATATATATATATATATATATATATATATATATATATATATTGGTTTTTTTCTTCCTTCTGTTTCTTGTAAACGTGAAAAAAAAAATTTAATAAAAAAATTGCTCGATGACTAATATTCACTGAATCTTTTTCATGTACAAGCAAATTTTCTATATAGACAGCGTCACAATTTCGAAAATTTGCTTGTAAATATGATGGTACATCAGTTGTGAATTCTATTCTGCTGTTTTTTTAGTTATATTCATGTTGTTCTACGTATTACATTATAGCGTTCAATAGGGGCTTTCAGCTAGATTTCTGTACACTAAATAGATCTGCCTAGTATTGTGGGAATATGGGATAGGGAAAGTACTGCTGCATTTATTAAGCAGATCTACCAGTCAAGAGTCTGGGAAAGCTGGATGACATGTAAGCGTGCTAACTACACATTAAGTAGTCATACATAATGCAATGTTAATATACTATTGGTAAGGCCAGGTTCATACAGCTGTGTGACATGCAGATTTTGATGTGGATATAGCCACAGAAAGTCACGGTCAAAATCGACTGCATTTCTAGAACAAATCAGCATGGGCATACTGGAGACGTGAAAAACCGCAGTATGCCTAGAATGCGCTGTGAATTTTATATGCTGTAAGCGATTGGTATTTGTTAAAATTTGCAGACAAATTCCGCAACTAATACGTGATGTAATCCAACCTTTCCACGAGGAAAACGTAGACACCATTTTACATGGTAAAACCCCTAGGGTGACATGACTGTACTCATTGAATATACAGTACCAATAGAGGAAACAGAGTCTATGTGTCTATTGTAAAACAAAGTTTTATTTACATACACTATAATAAAAAATTATTCTCCACAAATGAGAAAAGAGGACCACCAACATGGCAAAGGGAGATTTCACTTGGGTGTTGGGTATTAATACAATATAATAAAAAAATGCATATTATAGTGTCGTTTTTTAGATTTTGTATAAATAAAAACGTTATGTTTTACAATAGACAGACTCCGTTTCTCCTATTGGTACAAGTACGTGGTGTAAACTCGGCCTTACACAAGCAGAATACTGTTTCTATGACATTACTATGTAACGCTTGGGTAACTATCTACAGGAAGCATTTACAATCAAGTAAATAAATTGTGAAAGTCCAATGACCGTGCAAAGGATTGACACAAAATACATCACATCAAAAGAGTGGCAAAAGCAAATTCGAGAGTCTGGAAACCGGGAAGGGGGGGCACGACCATAGTTCATGAATATATTCTATATCAATAGTATAAGAGTCACAGCAATTTTATGAAATAATAATACAATAAATACCTAGAACTGGGTAAAGAATAAGGTGTAGTGGAATAACCGGTTTCTCTTACTTGCCCCATTACAAACCACAAAACCCATCAAACCACATATGGGTTATCGTTCATACACGATAAGACTGGGATAGACAAATAGCTTTATACTTCGGTAGTCCGTCAGATAGCTTTAGTGGCCAGACTATAGAAACTTCAAATAGACCGCACAAAAAAAAACAACACACCAGTAGCTGTTTACTTGATGCATAAGCCACACATCTTAAAGAAAAAAACAAACAAAAACTCAGGAATATCTTCCAGCTCAAGTCATCTTCTATCACTCACATTAAGGCTAGATTCACAAACTTGTCAGTTTTTCGTGTGTAAAAAACACAGCATTTTTCTTGCGTTCCAGTTTTGTGTGACATCCATCTGCATCTCTTTACGTGTGTATGTCATGCGTTTGTGACGTCAGCAAAAAAACTGAAGGTTTTTTGTTTTTTCCCCCTCATTTCCTTAGCAACTGGTGCGTGAAAAACACGCACAGCACACTGACGACGTCTGCGTGCTGTCCGCTGTTTTCACGCACCCAATGACTTCAATGGGCTGCGTGATGCGCAAAAACGCACAAAAATAGGACCTGCAGTATGTTTCACGCCGCTGAAACATGCTGCATGAAAAACAACGCATGTCTGAATAGCCTCATTGAGTTACATAGGTCCGTGTGACGGCCGTTGTTTTAATGTCCGTAACACACACGTAAAATACGGTTGTGTGAATCAGGCTTAACTGTGGAAGCCAAAACACTCCAACATGAGAAAGCAGCCATGAAGGCTGGGGGCTGCCCGCAGTGTCCGCAGGTGAACACATGTAATATTGCAAGACAACCACCGTATTCAGGCTTGTTATCTTCACAGCTCTACAGTACATAAAGGAATATGCATTCATTGTTGCAGCATTTTCTTCACTTTTATAGAAAACCATCATGGAAAAGCATCGCTGTAGTTACCTTTGAATGCGTGATAGAGATTGTATCCACCCAAACGCGCCAGCCACCCCATTCATATTTGACCGCATGGTAAAGGAGGATGCGAAAGATTGCGTACACCATTTCTGTAATCTTCTGCTCCTCTGTGTTTTTGGGGGTAAAAAAGCACAAAGACAGCATCCACTCTTGCCAAACCGAGCACTGCAGCAAACTCCTGCAGGTAGAGGACAACAGATAGGACATACAAAAAGGATTGGTTAAAAACACATTAATAATAATACATTTTGAAACATAAAGCAAAAATAGAACACAAATCAATGGGAACTGCCCTTATGGCTGCCAGGATAATGCCCCCTTTGACCCGCTGATACATTTGTACTACATATTACTATGCCATCAAAGTCTCCCAATACATAGCCAAGCCACATACCTTCTGTTTTCTCTGCTGTTATTAAAAAGTTTGATCATGTCTGAGAGGAACATCCGCCTCACCTCCATGACCTCTTGAGATGGAGGAGAATTCCGAAGGAGTGTAGCAATAACTTTAAGAATCACTGGAAAATATCAGAATCAAAAGTTTACAAAAGCACTAAAGTAACAGTTGCAATAAAGTTGTTAATAGTATGAAAAAAAAAGGAGAAAGAGAAAAGAGAAAGAGAAAAAAAAAAGAGGAAAGAGAAAGAGACTCTTGCTAATCGAGATCTTTGTCTGTCGGCATTAGAGCTACTCCAGACATTGAACAATGTATCGAAATACTCAAAAGGCAATGCGTTTTTGGCGCAAATTTTCCAAATTGAAACAACCACATAGAAGTACAGAGAGAAATCAACTCAAATTCCCTATTTTTTAACCATTTATAAAGAATATAAACCAAGGTGGCCACACATCTGTTCCAACTGCAGAGACTGGCATATAAAGAGGAAAATATTTCAGTGCCAGTTGTAAGTTCCTTCCGTAGGGTAGAGGACCATAGAAGAGATAAAGGAGTGCATTTCCGTTGACTGTACTTTAGTAGAAATTACTATGTAGGCACTGCTATGTGATTATTTTATGGTCATCGGTATGAGGTGGGAACAATGTTATGGGCAAGTCCATTTGTCTTACTGTGTGGTTACTTATATTTGGTCAATATGGCATTGGTATCACAAAGTGGAATATCTGCTGGGTGACACCAGTGCGTCGGAAGTCTATTGTGAGAACTACAAGTTAGAACAATTTAGGGGTATCACTGGTGTTTCTAGGTCCGGGCACTCGGAGAGCACAATATTGTCAGATAAAACAACCAGCCTTGGTTTTTGTGGTGTGACCAAGATCATAACAGCTGGGGTTTACAGCTGAAACATTTGCTGTAACATGTGTGTCTAGGCTTACATAATAAGCTCCCTGAACGACATCACAGGTAGCCATTAATGTGGCTTCCAAAAAAGCAGTTCGCTTGCCACCCAGGACATAATTATACATCATGTGCATCACTGATCCCGGTTTACCCGTTCAGTGCCACAAACAAATCTGAGCACGGTACTGTACAAGGTTGGGACTCCCCTTGTAGTCTTAAACACCAAGGCTGGTGTCACGATGGGCACAGCCTGGGACCAGACAGGTCTCTTGTACAAGCCTGTTAGGGCACACCAACTGGAGAAAAAACATGGCAGAATGTGTAAAAAACTATACCCCATATTGCTGCCTTGATTAAAAATTATTTTTTTTTATTAATCAAAAATAAAATAAAAAATGTGGTGCTAAAGGACAAAAATGGTTTAGTCCTTAAGGGGGTTAAAACGTTCAATAAGATTATTTATTGCATACAAACTCTAATACGCTTATAACTTTCATTGCTGGATCTGTGTGATCATCACAGTATAAATACAGTCAAGCGTGTCTAAATATTCTTTACTTTAGGGTGTTATTTACATACAAAATTCTCAGCAAATAAATGTCACTATAATGAAGAATTGCCTGAAACCTACAGACATCTGTAAAAAAAAAGAACTTAAAGCCATAGTTTTATTTATGCTGCACAGACATCTGAATCTCGGAGCACTAGGTCAATATTTGTATCTTTTTGTAACTATCAAAACTCAACAAGATGAATAGCAGGGAAGGAGCACGCAGTGAATCACAGAGATGGTCCCAGTTCACACAGAGTGGAGTTGTCAGTCTATCAGACAGATGCTTTCTATATGCCAGGATTCAAGATTAAAAGAAAATAAAACCCCACAGAAAATGTGGATTCATTCTACACACTGTTAAATCCCATGAACGCGAGCATATTGCCAAGGAAAACCCGGGATAAAAAGAGGATGAGAGAATTAAATCAATTCCATCACAAACTTTGCAGCCCAATAAATAATCTCAAATCCTTAGAATTGGCAACTATGCTCCATGACTACAGGGGTCTGCCAATGGTATAGAAGTGTTCTCAAAAATTGCACCCTGTGACTTAGTGGGAATTTCAAGCCCAATGACCGCTTCCCTAATTTATTGTTCTCTTTATTACCCCAACCATATTGTTCACACATTAAGGCCTTATTCACACGAGCATTATGCACCTCTGCGCAGAGGGACTCAATATCACGCATCCCCCATATACTAGAGTCTATGGAGGGACGCGTGAAGAGTGAAAAAATAGGACATGTCCTATTTTCTCACGGACCCTTCACATGGTCCGTTGAAACAATGGCCGTGTGAACGGCCACATTGAATTATATAGGTCTGTGTGACGGCCGTTGTATCAATGGACATTTAACACGTCGTGTGAATAAGGCCTAAGGATTCAGTCAGGATTCCCACACCTAAATCCTGACAGAATCCACTTACATTCTGGCGGAAAGTATGCGAATAGTGATTTTATCATCTCCAGTATGCGCATTATGGTCGCAGATTCAAGCTATATTGAGCAGCTGGCCAATCCATGGTAGAAATCAAAGTGTCAGCCTGGGTGCCAATGTGAACACAGCCTAAAAGACCCATCTCAAGTCACAGCTATGAAAGCATCAATATCGAAGACAAAACTGAAGTGTCAAAAGTATCCCTGACAAGGATTTTCCTCATAGAATTTGGAAATCTTGTTTCTCTGATGGATTATTCTGATTTTACAACAGAAAAGCATGTCAATATGGTTGGGGATTTATTGAAGACTTTCACAGCGGATTTCACCGTTTGCAATGCATAGGATGAAAAACCGCATGTAACCATTTCTTGACAAAAATCAGGGGCCCAGCTTTCTGACCCCTACAATCCGTCTTATAACTTGCCATACCATATTGCTGAGTAAACACTATGCCGACTTTTTTCATTGTAGATTTCCAAACAATTTAGTGGTGGGAGAAGTCTGCAGCGCGTGGACTATTGAGTCTTATGGTAGGAAAGGTTATAAGAGACACAAAGGGGTCAGAAAGCGGAGCCCCTGATTGGCATTGGGATCTTCCATTTCTTGACGTTAGTTTTCTGCTTATAGGCACCCATAAAGTAGGTTCCCGCAACTCCATTGATTTCAACTGCGATTTGTTCACACCCTTGTCCTGGACATCTGTGGAGCTCCCATCTGCTGATTGATCGGTCATGAGAGAATAAAAAAAAATTATAGCTCTTATTTACTGTGCAAAAAATTGCACAGTTTATAACCCCCATTAGCACAGCGCCATCCATTTACAGTGCTGGCAGTATGTAGCTCTTGCACAGCGCCGTAGACGTACGGCGCAGGAATGGTGCAGGCTCCGGAGCTGTGAAGCGTACGAATAGCACTGCCAAGGATTAAAGTCTAAGTAATTCAAAACTAGAAAAAGGAGGAGGAGAACCTCCAGCTCACCTTGTAAGTACAAGTAGGTGTACTGTGATCTTCGCACGGATCCTCGCGTCGGCACGCGTTGTGTGGGATACAAGAGAAACAGGTAGTTTGGATCCAGCGTAGCTGCAACTAAAAGGAACTTGTTCCAAGTTTAATGAATTGTATTAAAAGAGGTCAATCGGCATGATGTCCTCAAGTGCTAGGCGAGAAGTGAGAGGATGGAGGAAGCCTACGCGTTTCAAACGCTAGCTGCGTTCTTAGTCACAGCCATGACTAAGAACGCAGCTAGCGTTTGAAACGCGTAGGCTTCCTCCATCCTCTCACTTCTCTCCTAGCACTTGAGGACATCATGCCGATTGACCTCTTTTAATACAATTCATTAAACTTGGAACAAGTTCCTTTTAGTTGCAGCTACGCTGGATCCAAACTACCTGTTTCTCTTGTAATTCAAAACTACTTAACATAAGAGACAGACCGCTGAAACCGCATGTCTGTCACATATTTTTCCCTTATAGAAGGTTTTATACCAGGAAAATATGAAAAATACAAAAATCTGTATCGCGGCATCTGTAATGACCTTTTTTTTTTTTAAATAAAAAACATGTTCACAGAGTGAACTGAATAACAAAAAAAACCTTAAGACACTACCAGAATGTTTTTTTCTTGATATTGCCTCCAAAAAAAAGAAATAAATTAAAAAAAAAAAAAGAAATTAAAATAGTTATGAAAGTATGTACCCCAAAACGGTACAAATAAAACGTTATTCGATACAACAGTCATTAAAATTACAACTAAACCCACAAACCATAAGGCTACACGCACACGTTGCGTATTTTGCTGCAGAAAATACGCACCAAATCCGCAGCAATACGCAGAAAATTCGAAGGTGAAAACCGCACCTAAATTGACACGCTGCGAATTTTAAAATCCGCACCGCAGGTCCATTTATGTGCAGAAAAATACCACAGCGTGTACATGAGACTTCCTGGAATCTCATGGACTATGCCGGTACTGCTTTATGCTGCGGTTTCTCCTCACGCAAATACGCGCAGCAAACCACCACGTAGTACGCATTATGTCTTTAAAAGGGTTTTGCAGGCAGTAAAAATTGATGGCCTATCCTATCAATAGCGGATGGGTCGGAGGTCCAACTTCCGATATCCCCGCCGATCAGCTGTTTTGAAGGGGATGCAGAGCTCGTACGGGTATGGCAGTCTTCTTCTCCCATTCACTTCAATGGGAGAAAAGGCTGCAATAACGGTCAAATCGACGCTAAATGCGTGTCGGAGAACCACAGTGAGTAGAAATTAGCGCTGCTCCCCCGTCAAAATATAGGATAGACCGGGGTCCCGGTAGTCGGACCCTGACCCATCAGCTATTGACGGCCTATCCCAAGGATAGGCCATCAATTTTTACTGGCTGAAAAACCCCTATAAGTCCTAAACTAAGCCGCATCCTTAAAAGGGTTAACCATCTATGTTTTTGAAAAAAAAAAAAGTATACAGAATTTAGCCAAGACATTGCAAATGACGATCACTGCTGATCTGTAACTTACTATTCACATATGTCTATACACCCCATTTTCACGGTATGTGGTAAACTAATATTTGTTAAGTTCAATTCTGGGTTTACAAATATCCAAAATAAAACGTCTTGCTTAAAAAATAAAATAAAAATCTGTCTGTTTTGTGAAATAGTAGCGCTTTTCATGTGTCAGACATGTGCATACATGTGGGGAGCTGTAGTACTGTCCAGGTTATAGGAGGAAAACCACGCTACGAGCCAGCCATGCCGCTGGCAAGGGCTACAGAAATTGTGGGAATCAATTCACAGAAAGAAATTTCAATACAATCCGAAACTAAAGTAGACTGAAAAGAATATTGTATTAATCCGTATAAATACTGTGCATTCATGTCCCAATATAAACCATTTGACTTATTGAATTTCAATTTGCAGTGCAGTTATTAAAGGTCATGTGTAACATATCAACATGTCGCTATACAGGACTCCGCCAGGCACTACATAAAGCCGCAGTGATGGAGAGTGGTCAATAAGACCGCTAAACCAGAGAAAGGCGTGTGCAGCAAACGTCAGCATGTGGCCACGTCTGTCAAAGTGGCTTCCCTAGCCGCACCTCAATACCTGGGGAAGGCGTGCTGCATCATAGTTTTAGAAGCATAACCCTAAGGCCTTATTTACACGAACGCTGCGCATCCCGGACGTGAAAAACTGCAGTCCGAGGTGCATCCGTGCTCAGCGAGACGCAATGTCACGCATCCCCCATAGTTGAGTTTATGGAGGGTTGCATTATGCGCGAAAAGAACGGACATGCCCTATTTTCGCACAGAGCCTTCACACGGTCCGTTGAAACAACGACAGTGTGAACGGCCACATTGAATTACATAGGTCCGTGGGACGCCCGCTGTTTCAACGGCCGTCCCACGGACGTTTAACACGATCGTGTTAATAAGGCCTAAAGCTGGTTAGCACCTAGAGATTTTGAGTGGCCGAAAATGCAGATATAGACCATTTTCTGCGACTGTCAGCGCCTTTTTGGGACATGAAGGGTGAAAAGACAGATATTTGTGGAAAATGTAGGTAATGTTGGAGTTTTTTTTCAGTCGTTGTCAGGTGCAGTCCTTGGAAAGTCATTCATGCCAAACAGATCTGCATCCCATCAGACGACGGGTCAAGGCATAGATCTCTGGACGGCTTGTCGTTTTAAACTTATGACAACCAGAATGACAACCTTCACAGACAAACCATGAACAAGTGGTTCAGAAACCGGCCGTTTGAAACCCATAATGTATGGGCAGCTTTTGACAGAAAACGCCAATGTCAGATTTGAGTTAGCAAGGCCCATGAAATTTTCTTTACTTACGAGGATTTTGGATCTTGACTGAAGAGTCTGGGTCAGGGTGTTGCTTATGTATCACCTGGGTGCTGATTTGTTCTATGAGAATCTGAAAAACAAATAAATCTCACATATAAAACATAGTAAAACACACACCTTTATACATATATAGTAAAGTTCATCCAAGACAATAGTGGAATAGAACAACGAGCTGGAAATTACCTCAAACAATACATTGTAAGTTGTAACGGTGATTGTTTTTGCCTCTAGCATTAACCTCTCAGCCAACAGAGAGAACAAACCATGGCCCTGCATAACCTCCACTTTCCTCCTGTGGCAGAACGAAAGAGAAAAAGTAGCATATTAGACACAACGCTGGTACACCGGTCTGATAATATTTTCTAAGGAGAGAACCGTGCTTGTTCCCACGTACCATTCATTTATACATTTTCTTATTGGATTTTGGAACGCTTACTCTTAGGCCTGATTTACACGAGAGTATTTTACATCCGCGTTACGGACGTTAAAACGACGGCCGTCAACCGAACCTATGTAAGTCAATAGGGCTAATCAGACGTGGTGTTTTTCACGCAGGGTGTGTCCGCTGCGTGAAACTTACTGCAGGTCCTATTTTGGTGCGTTCTTGCGCACCACGCAGCTCATTGAAGTCAATGGGTGCGTGAAAACTGACAGTACACGGACGTCATCCATGTGCTGTCCGTGATTCACACACCAGTGGCTAAAGAAATTAGGGGGAAAAAAAAAAAAAAGACAAAAAACCATCTTCAGTTTTTTTTGCAGACGTAAAAAAACGCATTACATAGGCGCATCGTACACGGAAGCCACAGATAACAAATACAAGAAAAACGCTACGCAAAAAAAACACGTTTGTGTGATTCTAGACCTTAGGGTAAATTCACAAGGGTCGGATTTACTTCAGAAAACTCCACATCAAATCCGACCCAGATTCCTTAACCCATTACAGACCGACATTTTTCGTTTTTGAAATTTTAGTTTTTCACTCTCCGCATTCCAAGAGCCATAACTCTTTTTATTTTTCTGTCAATACTGTGGTGTGAGGGCTTATTTCTTGCGGGAGGAGTTGTAGTTACTATTGGCACCACCATATAATGTACTAGGAAATAAAACAAAACAAAATTCCTACATTGTTTTTTTGGGTTTTGTTTTTATGGCTTTCATTGTGCGGTGAAAACGAAAACAGCTTTATTCTGCGACTTAACACGATTACAGCGATACCAAATTTATATAGGTTTTTTTTATATTTTACTACATTTACACAAAAAAAAAAAACGTAGTAAAAATTTGTTCTGTTTCACCACATTCTGAGAGCCGTAACTTATGTTTTTGGCCGATTGAGCGGTGTGAGGGCTTATTTTTGCGGGATGAGCTGTGGTTTATACTGGTACCATTTTTTGGTACATACGATCGTTTGATCACAAATCTTTTTTCAGCACTAAGATAGCCAAAAAACAACCTTTTTCTGATGTTTTATAAGGTTTAATACCGTTCACCGTGCGAGTTAAGGAATGGTATATTGTAATAGTTGGGACTTCTATGGATGCGGCAAAACCAATTTTGTTTTTTTACTTTTTACATTGTGCATGAGAAAAAAATGGCAACGTAATATTTATTTATTTATTTTTACACTCCTGAAACATGTAACTTTTTTTTACACTTTTTATTAGTCACCCTAGGGGACTTGAACCAGCGATTGTCAGAAAGCTGGTACAATAAACTGCAATACTAAAGTATTTCAGTATATTGTCATTTTTACAGGCCACAGGCATGGCTTAGCAGAGGCAGACAGAAGGCAGACCAGGGGGCCTTCATTAGTCCCCTGCGCTGCCATGACAACCATCAGCACCCCACTGATCGCGAGGCGGGGGGGCCTTGGGCTGTCGGAGGGGGCCACCTCCCTCCTAATAGTTTAAATGCAGCGGTCGCTATAGACTGCGGCATTTATCTAGTTAAACAGCCAGGAACAGCGCTATCGCTGTTACTGGCTGTCTGGGCAGCGTGTCAGCTGTAAAACACAGCTGACAGCAGCGGTGTATGGAGCATGTGAGCCCGCTCCAATCATCAACCCCCTCCGCTCCATGACGTGTATTTTCGTCACGGGTCGGGAAAGCGTTAAAGGAATTCCACCGAAAATTGGCAGTAAATCAGGTTTGCTTTGGTGCAGAACTTGAATTTGCCGCTGTGCTTAAAAAACACGTTGCGTAAAAAAAAGCAGCATCAGGGCAATTCTTTGGCGTCGAAAACATGCCTAATTCCCATCGTCAATAGGAGTCCTAATTAAGTGCCAAAAACATGCCGAAAGCGGGAACAAAACACTCTCCGAAAAGGAGTAAAAAACGCCTGTATTTTAAAAAGTGCTTTACAAAAATGCTAGCGTTTTTGACACACTTATACGTCTGGTTTTTTGAGCGCCGTGTGAACAAGGCCTAACACCCAGTTGTCAATTATACACTTGCCAGTGCATTTATACGAATGAGAATGAAGCACAACCGGATGATAAAACTCATCTAATGTAGTGCTTAGGCTTTGCTCCAAAATACTGTTCAATTCGCCTGCATTTTAATTATTCTCACAATAAATTACGTAAAACATCTCACTTACTTTGGCGACAAGTGCTTCAAAAAGTATCCGAGAACTTTTAAACCTTGTACTCGAATTCCTTCACTGTTTGATGCCAGCAGTTTATAAATGACCCTTTTATATTGAAAAGAAATTCACAAATATGTTAGGGACATACGAACCTCAGATAATTAAGAGGCTACAAGTGAAGAATTATATTGCACCTTAATCCATTTCTTTGATCAAAAGCTGGAATCATGGAGTTTGGGTGTTCAGACATCAGTGCAACAAGTAACTGCAGAACATCCATCAAGTTGTCGTCCTATGTAGGAGGGTAAACGAAATGAGAAAAGATGAAGTCAAGACACTTTTTCTATTATAAACTCTGGTACAAAATTAGCATCACATTTGCAGATGTGTTTACATTTTTTTTTTAAGGATAACTCTACCTGATGACTATTGAATCATATGGGAAATAGAACTCTTCAAACAATGCCACCTAGTGGCAAAACTGCATGCTAAGCTGCTTTCCCATTTAATTGTCATAGGAATTTTAATTCACTTACCTCGTGGATTGTCAGAAGATAATTGAGAATTGCCTGCAACTCATCTTCTTTCACTCCATAATCCTGGAAAATAGTGAAATTCAAAGAGTCTATAAATTGCTCATGTAGGTTTAAAACATGCAATTTGCAGGTAAGGCTTTGTTCACATCTGCGGTAGGGTCCCGTTCCGACAGAGCTTTTAGTCGGAACAGGACCCTGACTGACACAAACCAAAGGTTTCCGTTTCCATCACCATTGATTTCAATGGTGACGTATCCGGTGCCAATGGTTTCAGTTTGTCTCAGTTGTGCACGGGTTCTGTCGTTTTGACGGAATCAATAGCGTAGTCGACTGCACTATGGCTTCAGTCTGAAACAACGAAACTGTCACAACGGTGACAGACGGAAAGCATTAGCTAGGTTTCCGTCACCATGGAGCTTAGAGTGAGGGAAACGGAAGCTAAGGTTTCCGTTTGACTTTCCGCTGAGGGGTTAACCCGACAAACAGCGGAAACGAATGGTGATGTGAACACAGCCTCACAGTCAACACAGAAATGTTTCCTTTGGTTATTGAATTGGGAAACACAAACTTGCATCCATTACCTTCATTACCAACTGCTTGATGAAGATGAGCAGGAACGCTCTAAGTGACAGTATTTCCTTCTGGTTAGGACGAGGTCCATCTTGTGTAACAAAGACAGAACACAAATTAAAGCCTGCATAAATGGGTATATTTCTAGCTACACAAATGGTAAAAAAAGTGTAACTAAACTTTCATAAAAAACTTCTGAAACGTCAGAAGTTTTGACCGGTGTTGGTCCAAGCACTGAGACTCCACCGATCACTTAAACAAAAGCAGCAGAAACGCTCACGTGGAGTGCTGTGCCACTTCATTTCTGATCAGCTTTGCTGGGTTCTCCTGGAAAAAGCTGAGCAAGCAGTGTACAGGCTCTACAGAAAGTCTATGAGTCCGTACACCGCTTGTGAGTCTTTCGGAGGAAGGCGGAGGAACATTTTTAGTTTAGTTACCCTTTAAAATCACAACATACCTAATCCTTTAGCAACGATTCCGCTCCGGTTTTGGGGATTTACAATCCAGTAGAAATATTTCAGAGTGTGCATGACAAGGAGGACGGTCCCGATTCTCCGGACTGCATTGTATATATTAACTGTGCTGATGAAGTCAGTAGACATGTAGGTGTACAGGGACAGCTGGACCTATTTATGATAAACAATGGCACTAGTCAGTAGAAATAACAAATACAATAAAATGCTCACACAATACACAAACATGAAAAATACTTAAGTGCTTTAGGAAAACGTTATAAAAATAGCCATTACTGCTCAAAGAAGCTATCCCCCATTGGACAATCACTTTCCATACTCGCTATTAGAGTATATGGAGGAGATAGAAAGGAGGTTCTGCATTCAGTCTCTCCCCCCCCAAATATTAGCAGGAGTGCAGAGATGTTCATCTACAGATATTAATGCGTACAATCTAATGTTTTTCCACATACCTTTGCAGGTGTATGAATCCATATTGCTGGGTTGAGTAAAATGTGATCACACAACTGTTTCAGTAGGGGAATCCCATTCTGCAAAGTGCTCAGGTATTTTGAAAATGCAAGGCTGAGCTCTAAAACAGTTTTAGTAACATGTGTTTTGGAAGACTGCGAAAAAAAAAAACAAAGAAAGAAAGAGCGTAGGGAATAAATAACCAACTAAAATATAAACTATACATCACAATTAAACATTTTACGTTCAAGTTAGACCCTGTTCACACAGTTTTTCCGCAGCCAGAAAACAAATCTGCCTAAGAATACTGTTAGACAAGCGCCGCAGTTTTTTTCTACCTTCCACTGATTTCAATGGGAGGTCAAAGGCGGAAACCATGGCTAGAAAGTACATGTCGTTATTTTTTCCCCGCGAGCAGCCAAAGCTGCCTGAGAAAAAAAACAAAAAAAAAAACAGCATCTCTGCCTCCCAATGAAATCAATGGTGGGCGATTTCGGCGTCGATTGCAACGCGGTTTCCGGTCAAAATCCGCTCCAAACAAACCTCAGTGTGAACAGGACCTTAAAGTCACATCCAGTTTATTTACAATACATGAACGTTCCTTAGAAATAAAATCTAACCAAGTCCCTACATACCTACGATATATACAGGGTCGGCTCCAGGTTTAGGTGGGCCCTTGGGCGACACAGACATGGTGAGCCCATTTGCGCGTAAATTACGGCAGCAGTAAATGGCAGAAAACGTCACTTTGTGCCCCCATAAAGAAGTTAGGCCACCATAAATGTAGAGCCCACTGTAGCTAGTGCCACACAGCCCCCCCCTCCCTGCCAGTGCCACACAACCCCCCCCTCCCTGCCAGTGCCACACAGGCCCCCCCCCTCCCTGGCAGTGCCACACAGCCCCCCCCTCCCTGGCAGTGCCACACAGCCCCCCCCCCTCCCTGGCAGTGCCACACAGCCCCACCCACCTGGCAGGGCCACACAGCCCCACCCACCTGGCAGGGCCACACAGCCCCACCCACCTGCAGGGCCACACAGCCCCACCCACCTGCAGGGCCACACAGCCCCACCTACCTGGCAGTGCCACACAGCCCCACCCACCTGGCAGTGCCACACAGCCCCACCCACCTGGTAGCCCAGCTACCTTTAGGTAGCGCCTTTGGGGCTCCCTCTAGGAGTGGAATCACCAACCAGAGCATTGCCAACTCTCTGGCCGGGGATTCTGCTTCAAGAGCCCCTGACGTTACTGTCAATATATGGACAGTGATGTCGGGGGCAACCCCAAAGTCATAGTCCCGGGCAGAGCGCTATTAGCGCTCTGCCTGGAACTCCAGCTCTGCTCCTGACATCACTGTCCATATATGGACAGTGATGTCAGGGGAAATTCCAGAGCCGGAGTCCCAGAGCAGAGCGCTAGTATAGGCTCTGCTCCGGAACTCTGGGGAAGCCCCTGACATCACTGTCCATGTATGGACAGTGGCCAGGGGCTTGCCCAGAGGCGGAGTCCCGGAGCAGAGCTGCTTCTAGCACTCTGCCTGTGAGTCTGTAGCAGAGTAGATGGCATAGCCATGCAGCGTCAGTGGGCCCCCAAAAAGGTAGTGGGCTCCGGTACTTGCCCTGGTTCGCCGGGTGCAGCCACCTAGGTCAAAAGTCACTTAACAAACACACAAACCCTGCTAAAAAGCAAATAATGCATTCACTGGAACGCAAAGAGTAAAAAACTTTTAGAACCACTGAGACTGGATCGCTCTAGTTACTTTCATATTATCTGCCAAGAACAAAGTTGCATTTGATAAATACAACAAATCTCCCATTATACTGGCCAAAATACTTAAAACCTTCTCGGGGACTTAACTATTTGGTCAGATCTCCAAACCAGGTCCACATGTGGCAGAAATCTATACCAAACATCCGAATGGGGTTAGTTTTGCATCACGTGAATGAAATTTCTTTATCTTTTTAAAACCTCTAAGTTTTTTTTTTGTCAACAATACTTACATAACAATAAAAGACATGCCCCTACCCCTTCAAATAGTCCTAGTACAAAAATTCCCTAGTGCAGCAGTCCACATCATAATCCACAATTTCAATCCAATTATCATATGCTTCTTCCCATATATGTAATCGTAAGACAATGCCTTTCAAATAGACATATGTACCGTATTCTACAACATGACATCTCTTCCACCTTACCAGTCTTACTAAGCTGACTGCACTGTCCCCACTACTCATTTGACACACAATATGGACTACAGACCAGAGGCGTCGCTAGCACAGGGCCTCTGGGGCACAAGCCCCGGATCTTGGGCCCACTGCCCTGGATCCCTGGGCGACTATCACTACAGGGGGTCGCAATTGCAACCAGGCAGCGGTAGTGATTGCGACTGGGCCACCTCTATTAGAAATTTTAATATAGTAACTGGGGTCTGTCATAAAATACACAGGCGCCTGTTACTATAGTAATAACACAATACTTACCCTCCTTCCCGAGCGCAGCAGAAGTCCTGACGTCTTCTCTCGTCATGACGCTGTGCGCCACGCATGACGGTGGATGGTGTGGGGACGTCCGCCGCACCGAGGAGCTGGGTAACTAACATTACTGCTTGCTGGGGTCCTGTATCTAAGCCTGCCTTGTGGTAAGCTTAGATAATGGGTCCAACAGACAGCATCACACATGGGCTTAGATACAGGGCCCATGTGTGACTTGGCCTGTTGGACCATGCATCTAAGCTTACCACAAGGCAGGCTTAGATACAGTACCACAGCAGACCGTAATGTTATACCTGTCTAATGGGGCCCTATAGCTAAGCCTATCACATATGTTACTAATGGGTATGTGAGTATGTGGGTTGTTTTTTTTTTACAGGTTCTGTCGTTGGACAACGTCTGATTCGAGCACTACTTCAATGACTTTTTTCATTTTCAATAAAATGGTTAATAAGGGTTGTGTGGGGGGGGGTTTATTTCAATAAAAAATATTTTTTCTACGTCTTTGTATTATCTTTTAAAGTTTATTACTACCGCCTTAGTAATGGCTGGTTGGCTTATTGACAGAATCCATTACTAACGCGGGGCTAACAGTAACCCCCATTATTACCCAGGTGCCCCCCGCCACCAGGGGGTACTGGGAAGAGCCAGGTACGATGCAGTATCGGACCATCTGTAGTCATGGTCGGGCACTGGGGCAGCCGCAGGCTAGTATTATTAGGCTGGGAAAGGCCGAAAACAGTGGCCCTTCCCACCCTGGCAATGCTAGGCTGCTGCTGTTGTATCTGGCTGGTTATGAAAATTGGGGGTGGGGGGGAACCCCACATCAGATTTCTTTAAATGGAATAAACTTTGTGCTTCCCCAGTCCATTCTTCATAACTAGCCAGATAGCTATAGGGTCATAGTGCTACAGATATGCTGTCTCATATAAGGTAGACAGAGGCTCTATATATATATATATATATATATATATATATATATATATATATATATATATATATATATATATATATATATATATATATATATATATATACACAGATGCGAACACTTTTTTTTGGGGGGGGGGGGTGAACATATGTTAGTCCAAGGATACTTTCTGCTGTGGCCCTGTATCTAAGTCCATCATGTGTGATACTGTCTTCTTGGCCATGTATCTAAGCATATAATGTGTGATGTGGTCTACTGGGGCCATGTATCTAAGCCTATCGCGAGTGATACTGTCTGCTGGGGCTATGTATCTAAGCCTATGATGTATGATACGGTCTGCTGAGACAAGGAGGGTATGTGGGACTACCTACAGGGGACTTCATGGCACAGTCTGGAACCATACAGGAGGTTGTGACACTATATACAGGGGGCAATGTGTTGGGGAACTCTCTACAAGTGTCATTGATTAGAGCCCCCAGAAATGCCAAATTTACCCCGGAGGGTTAGTACAAGGATACTTACTGCTTGGGCCCTGTATCTAAGGCTACATTCACACAAGCGTGACAGATTTATTGGAGTAATAAATGTGTGTAAATCTGGTTGTGTGCGTTGCGTTTTGCATCAATGTGCTTTGCGTGTGGAATGTGTTTTTTATGCACCCATTGACTTCAATGGGCAACTAGGTCCGTGAAATACACAGATATAGGACATGCAGTGAGTTTCACGCAACGGACTCTCGCTGCATGAAAACTCACGCATGTGTGAATAGCCCCAATGATATCAATGGGTCTGTGTGCTGTGCGTTATTTCAACGCTCCGCACACGGGCGAGAATCACGCTCGTCTTAACGAGCCCCAAGTCTATCATGTGTGATACAGTCTGCTGGGGCTACGCATCTAAGCCGATCACCTATGATACCATCTGCTGAGACAATGCATCCAATTCTATCCAGCGGTGTAGCTATAGTAGCCTTATAGGTATGCGATCTCCGATATGTATGTAAAAGTGTATTTATTTTTCCGGGAGGTTAAGAATGGGTCTCAGGGCCCTGATCTTTTAAGACCCTCGCAAAGCCCCTGCTACAAACGGCCCTTTCCCTCCGAGAACCCAGCGACCTCCAATTGCCATAGAAATCTTGTGTGAACATACAAAATTTGTCAACGCAAATACGTTTTTCCATTAAGCAAGTGGAGTTCGAATCAAAATTCTGCTACATATGATCAAACAAATGAGCCATCATCAATAAAACACAAATTACGGGAAAGGATTTAAAAGGGAATCAAATCAATGAATTCAGCTAAGCATGTAGTGATATCCCAACATCTATCTTATATAATGAAGAAAAAAAAAAAAAGTTTTAGTATGTTGATGTCTAGACTACAACAACATCATGTCCAGGAATCCTTACCTTCTCAAGACTATACCCTATTACAAGGAAGCCCTTTGAAGAGAGCATCTGTTCTTGCATAGCGAGAGAGTTTTTCAGCAACTCCAAAATGAAGGCCAAGAGTGTAGAGCTTGGGGTTAAAATACAAAAAAATGATTACATTTCTAAGAGAAGGATAACCACACAGTAAAATGAATTGTCGATAATCTCATGTCATTTAAGACATTATTGTTGTAACAATCAATCACTTTAATTTTGTATTTTTTTTGCAAGACAACTCGCATAGGTGCTATTGGAAAAATATACATGTAGAACAAAGCGATCACCTAGTATTAAACTTAGCCAAAATGGGTTTATCCAGCAAGAAGTGGAATGTCAAGGCCCTATAGTTACTGATCTGATTATGAGAAAGACCTTAGATGGCAATACTAAAGCGGTGTCCTCCCTTTACTAAGAAGTACTTTAATAATCCTGATGGAATGTAATACAATTTTTATTTCAATACTGATAGCGAACAACTAATGAAGACAGACAAAACCTGTAACACTGAAAACCACGAACAGTCATATCCAAAATTTTCTTCAGAATAAAAAATAAAACTACACACAAGAGCTCTCTTACCAGACAGAAGTGTCAATTTGATCAGACCCGTATTGCTTATAGTCCAGCTGAGCAAAAAGAGGGAAGAGAACCTGCACTCCTCCAATGGAGTGCATTGCACTTTGAATCGAGTGCGTTAAAACAGCCTTCACATCCTGAAAAAAATAAAATAAAAAATATATTATATTTATATATATATATATATATATATATATATATATATATATATAAATCTACATATGCAAAAAGTAGTCATTAAAGAGCAATTTGCATGAACTACTGCAAGACTACATGCAGATCAGGCAGTATCTATGATCCAGGAGGGTCTCCAGCCATAACAAATCCTGAGGAAACTAACTTTGTGGTGCCTAAACAGGATGCCACCAGAAAGTCCAGCAAGGATGCATCATTAAAGAGGCTCTGTCACCAGATTTTGCAACCCCTATCTGCTATTGCAGCAGATAGGCGCTGCAATGTAGATTACAGTAACGTTTTTATTTTTAAAAAACGAGCATTTTTGGCCAAGTTATGACCATTTTTGTAATTATGCAAATGAGGCTTGCAAAAGTCCAAGTGGGTGTGTTTAAAAGTAAAAGTCCAAGTGGGTGTGTATTATGTGCGTACATCGGGGCGTTTTTAATACTTTTACTAGCTGGGCGCTGTGAAGAGAAGTAACATCCTCTTCTCTTCAGAACGCCCAGCTTGTGACAGTGCAGATCTGTGACGTCACTCACAGGTCCTGCATCGTGACGGCCACATCGGCACCAGAGGCTACAGTTGATTGTGCAGCAGCATCAGCGTTTGCAGGTAAGATCGACTTACCTGCAAACGCTGATGCTGCTGCAGAATCAACTGTAGCCTCTGGTGCCGATGTGGCCGTCACGATGCAGGACCTGTGAGTGACGTCACAGATCTGCACTGTCACAAGCTGGGCGTTCTGAAGAGAAGAGGATGTTACTTCTCATCAGAGCGCCCAGCTAGTGAAAGTATTAAAAACGCCCCGATGTACGCACATAATACACACCCACTTGGACTTTTACTTTTAAACACACCCACTTGGACTTTTGCAAGCCTCATTTGCATAACTACAAAAATGGTCATAACTTGGCCAAAAATGCTCGTTTTTTTAAAATAAAAACGTTACTGTAATCTACATTGCAGCGCCTATCTGCTGCAATAGCAGATAGGGGTTGCAAAATCTGGTGACAGAGCCTCTTTAACCAGCTTAGGGCCTGTTCACATCACCGTTCATTTTCGTTCCGGGGTTCCGTCGGGTGAACCCCGCAACGGAAAGTGAAAGTGACAGCACAGCTTCTGTTTCAGTCACCATTGATCCCAATGGTGACGGAAACATCGCTAATGCTTTCCGTTCGTCACCATTCCGTCTGGTTTCCGGTTTTCCGACGGAATCAATAACGCAGTCGACTACACTATTGATTCCATCGGAAAACCGGAAACCAGACGGAATGGTGACGAACGGAAAGCATTAGCGAGGTTTCCGTCACCATTGAGATCAATGGTGACTGAAACGGAAGCTGTGCTGTCACTTTCACTTTCCGTTGCGGGGTTCACCCGACGGAACCCCGGAACGGTGATGTGAACAGGCCCTTAGAGATATTTCACATTTTGCCTAAAAAGTAGTTGAAATAGGGATATTAATAAGTATAAAATAGGT
The DNA here is from genome assembly GCF_050947455.1 of Rhinoderma darwinii. Lineage (NCBI taxonomy): Eukaryota > Metazoa > Chordata > Amphibia > Anura > Rhinodermatidae > Rhinoderma > Rhinoderma darwinii. The sequence continues at coordinate 127,106,880 of NC_134687.1, read as the reverse complement.
TTCCTCTATGAAAACACCAGTTATAGATACCTCCCCGCTCTGCTATAGTGGCGTCGCTACAGTAGTAGCAGCCGCAGCAGCTGCTAGCGGCGCCATCGAAGGTGTCGCCGGGCCAGGGTGCTTTTAACAAGCAGGGGAAGGGAGCCAGCGCAGCGCTCCCTCCACCTGCTGTACACCCCGACCCTGCCACAGAGTGTACAGCGATGCCATTCGTCCGAATGGCATCAACTCCTCCTCCTTACATGCACTCTGCGCTGTGAGGAGGAGGAGATAGAGCGCAAGCGCCGGAAAACCCGGCCATCACTCGGGACACATCCCGGTGATGGCCGTGTATTACCCGGCCCCATAGACTTCTATGGGAGCCGGGCGAAGATAGAGCATGTCCTTTTTTTTGACGGCCGGATTTCCCCGGCCGTCAAAAAATCGGTCGTGTGAATAGCCCCATTAGGGGTCTATTATTCCCAATGCAGCCGGGTGCCGGACGATTTATGAACGGCCGGCACCCGGCCGGGAAAACCTGCCGTGTGAATGAGGCCTTACGGTTTCCTAGATAATAATGTTTACAATTCAGAAGAGAAAAGCAATTCCTTTAGTCTATAACCTACACTAGGAGAACACTGGTTGGTAATATGTACAGTAGTGCTGTTAATGCAGATTATGCCATAGGATGGAACACACGACATGTTCAGCTATAGAACAGAATACGGCAGCTTTCTCAGGAACTATACCTGGAGCATCAAGGCATGGGGAGAATGAATAAATATAGAGGCGTTATCTTTGGGAGAAGATTCCAGGCAGAGCTGAGCGTCTGTAGCTCTTGGGTTGTATGTGAATGCAATTGAACTGGACAGCTTGCCATCATACAGCAGCAACTTGTGGTGTTCTGCAAGAAAGAGGTCACTTTCTGCCTTGAATTTAAATGTGCCCTGAAATATAAAAGGATAGGGTTATTTTTTTCCGAATCGTGAATAATAACATATTGCTGTGAGAATACGGTGCACATAATTGTTGTACAATTGATATTACAGATCATATAACGAAGCATTAAAAACCATCTAGGGTAATGATAACTACTTGGGTCGGATTATCAGCCAATTGACATCTGCCTTTAAAACGATTTATATTTCACTTATATAAGAATGGGATTCATTATGCTAAAATTATACCATCTACTTTTAAACAGAAGAGTATTTGTATTATCAATGAGGCAGTCCCATCTGAATACGTTACGGCGTATCGCTAGGATATGCCTTATTATGATTGGCAACCTCTGGGAATGACGCCAATGAAGGGACCGAGGTTTCTTTTGGCTGCACATCGGCACTCCTGCCCACTCGCTACTGCCGGAGAAATAAACATGCTTAACTAGCGCTGCGGCTCGTTTATAAGAACGACCAGTGCCGGACCGGACAGTCATACTCTGACTGATCAGAAAGTAATGGCATATTCTAGCGACTGGTAAAGCCCCTTTAACTTCCCAGGATGCCACCTAAACTCTGAAAAATACAATAGTGCCCGTACATGGACCATGCCAAACATCGCCAACTAAATGCCTCTAGAGTCACTACAGAAACCATTACCTTGTATGAAGGACCAAGCTGATAAATTGCAAATATCTGAGCTGCGTTGAGGGCTTCGCTGAAAAGATAGACAGAAGCCATCTGCCCACAAAACACTCTGTTAGCATCGGCGGTTTCAGATGAGCCCAAAAAACACTTGTCAAAAGTCTGAAGAAGAAATGTGACAAAGTTAGGTGAAAGGTATTTTACATTTTTCATTTTCATCACAAATATGAACTGCAGACAACAATTTATAGAAAAAACGGAAATAAATAACTTCCTCCACAAACAGGACTCCACATATAGAAACTTAATGTATTGCAGTAAAGAACTTTTGGGTAATACATTTCTTGGGGGGAGTGAAAGAGGAGGAACAACAAGAAAACAAATACATTTAGTCACACTATAGCACATACTAGCTTATTTAGATATAAGCAACAATAAAAAGTTACAAGAACAATGAAAGAGAATACAGAGCGGCTGTATCTAAAAAAAGTACAAATATTTTTTAAATAAAGACCAAATTATAAACAGTTACACCAAATACACAGACTGATCTGTTTATATATAAAACAAAAACGCCCCCCTAAAAGGTGTACAGAACCTTTAAGTTAAAAATGAACATTGCAGGTTAGTTTTAATATAATCTGCCAGTACAAATATTGTAAAGTAAAGAAAAAAAAAATGAAATCAAAATCTTTAAGAAAAATAAATGCAGATTAGTAACCTCTTCTCTAACCATACTGTCACACAGACTTAAAAGGGTCATAGGGTTAAACTATTTGAAAATCCTCAAAATAAAAAAAAAGTTAAATAATTTTTACTTTTGAAATTTAGAAAACCTAACACAATAAGGCCTCATGCCCACTTCAGTTTTTTTTCCGTCAGGGTGCTACCCGGTTTTTCAACTGATAGCACCCTGACATTCATTTCAATGGGGCCATGCACACTTCCGTTGTTTTAACGGAACAGTGCGGCCGTTCTGTCAAAAGTAGCGCAGGTCCTACTCCTGCCCGTTAATGATCGAACAGCCTGGGCCTCTGCATTGAATTTGGTCCGTGAAACAACGGACTGCACACGGAAGCGATCCGTGTGTGGCCCGTGTTTGACGGAACCGTCATTAACGGCCGACAGAAGTGTGCATGAGCCCTAAAGGACTCAATATATGTACTAAAGCATGGAAGCAGGCAATAAACTCACATCGCTGGTATTGACAAACCAAGTTATCTCTCCATATGAAGCCAGTTCCCCATTTACATAGCATCGCAGTTCACTGTTCTTCCAACGATTGTAAATGTGGACAATTGACACCATGTACCACTGAAAGGAAAAACCATGTATAAAACAAAAGGAATATTTAGCAAACATAACTGACAAGTTAAAAAAAGAAAAAAAACACGAGAAAAAAAAAAAAAACGTTTCCATAAAATAAACCCAATTTCTAAAACAGAGCACAAAACTAGAGTCTAAAGGTGCAATCTGTTGTACATGCTACAAACTACACCGGACACTTCTAAAAACCATGACAAAATTGCATGGTCACAAGACTATGAAGTACGCAGGTTAATGATCAACTAGGAATTACATTTTACGCATAAATATACTATAAAACTTAACTTTTACTGGCTCAATAGCTTTGGAGTCACAGCAGTATTCGGGCTCGTCCACACGCGGCAGAATTGCTGCGTTTTTTCCATCCGGAATTGCGGACAGAAAAAATGTAGCAGAATATAGTAGCAGCATAGGGGATGAGATTTAACAAATCTTATCCACATGCTGCATAAAATTTCCGTGCAGAAATTGATCTGCGTCGCGTAGTTTTCGGACTGCAGCATGTCAATTTCTGCTGCGAAAAGTGTCCAGAATGGCTGCGTTTTTCAGAGGAGCGGACTCCATCTACTAACATTGTGAAAAACGCGGGAAAAACACGCACCATTTTCGGTCGTTAAAACCGCAGGAAATGGTGCGTTTTTGCCGCAGTGATTTGTCTGCTATTTTCAACGGAACCGCTGCAGAAATGTTCTGCAGCAATTCCATTGTGTGTGGACAAGCCCTTAGGCCCAATATTTCTGTGTGTCCAGCTAAGAGCATCATGGCATAGAGGAAAATAAATAAATCTCCACTTGGCCCCCACACAAGTCCAATGAACCTCAGCTTGATTTTTTTTGCCTAACAAACACAAGTTGTAAAGTGTGCTGGGCACACAATTGCCCAATTCTAAATACTACCATTTTTAATCAGTTAGTGACAGCCACAGTTCATTTTTCATAGGAGTCTCTGCAAAAACATTGGACAAGAATGTGTGAAAGAACTGGATTCAACCAAGTAAAAGGCTCCACAAGGCATTGCCAGGTATTTGTCTAAAGAGAACACAAATGTTCTCTACCTAAATGTATTTTTACAAAAATATTGCGAATATGATTGAGAAAAGTGAGGTTTTAGTCCTGCCAAGCCCCATTGCCCCTACTTTGTCCTTAGTTCACAGTAAATTCTGTCCTGGCTCGAGGACTAGAATAACCTACAACAGACTGGATGCTGGTTACTCTCCTCTTGACAAGCTCAGGTTGCTTCTTAAAACAGCTGTCAGGTTTCCTCTGCTACTCTGTCTTTTCTGTCTCTGTACGGAACTGTTGTGCCGTACTGCTCTATTTATTCATATATTTCTAGGAGGAACAACAGAGGAACGATAACAGAGTTGCAGTTGCGAATTGTAAGGCATACACTGCTTAACCCACCTCTGTCTCCTATGCTGAGCTCAGGTACTAGTCCAGTTTTCACATGGACCACTCGAGCAATCACAAAACTACTGTAATGTATATAAAAAATACGGGATGGTAGAGTGTCTCCAATATGGCTGCCCCCACGGAAGTTTGTAAAAATGAAAAAAAAAATATAAAAATATAAAATAGTAAAACACATTATTTCTCTTTAACCCCTTAGTGACCAGCCTATTTGAAACCTTTATGACCAAGCTTTTTTTTATGTTTTTCCGTTGTGTCAAAATTTATTGATTAACTTTTATTAACTTTTTTTGGGGGCGTAATAGAAAAAAAAACCAGCAATTTCGCCAATCCTTTTTTGCGTCTAATTTTTTTTCAAAATAATGTGTTTTTGTGTCTCCATATTTGAAGAGCCATAACTTTTATTTTTCCGCCGATGTAGTTGTAAGTAAGTGGGCTTTTTTTTGCGGGACGACTTGTATTTTTTTTAAATCGGTACCATTTTGGAGTACACGCGACTTTTTTATCCCTTTTTATCACATTTTTTTTAAAGCAGGAGGTACAGAAACCGCGTGGAGGCCGCTTCCGGGGGGGGGGGGCATGAAACCGCTTGGAGGCCGCTTCCGGGGGGGGGGGCATGACACCGCGTGGAGGCCGCTTCCGGGGGGGGGGGGCATGACACCGCGTGGAGGCCGCTTCCGGGGGGGGGGGCATGACACCGCGTGGAGGCCGCTTCCGGGGGGGGGGGGCATGACACCGCGTGGAGGCCGCTTCCGGGGGGGGGGGGCATGACACCGCGTGGAGGCCGCTTCCGGGGGGGGGGGGCATGACACCGCGTGGAGGCCGCTTCCGGGGGGGGGGCATGACACCGCGTGGAGGCCGCTTCCGGGGGGGGGGGCATGACACCGCGTGGAGGCCGCTTCCGGGGGGGGGGGGCATGACACCGCGTGGAGGCCGCTTCCGGGGGGGGGGGGCATGACACCGCGTGGAGGCCGCTTCCGGGGGGGGGGGCATGACACCGCGTGGAGGCCGCTTCCGGGGGGGGCATGACACCGCGTGGAGGCCGCTTCCGGGGGGGGCATGACACCGCGTGGAGGCCGCTTCCGGGGGGGGCATGACACCGCGTGGAGGCCGCTTCCGGGGGGGGCATGACACCGCGTGGAGGCCGCTTCCGGGGGGGGCATGACACCGCGTGGAGGCCGCTTCCGGGGGGGGCATGACACCGCGTGGAGGCCGCTTCCGGGGGGGGCATGACACCGCGTGGAGGCCGCTTCCGGGGGGGGCATGACACCGCGTGGAGGCCGCTTCCGGGGGGGGCATGACACCGCGTGGAGGCCGCTTCCGGGGGGGGCATGACACCGCGTGGAGGCCGCTTCCGGGGGGGGCATGACACCGCGTGGAGGCCGCTTCCGGGGGGGGCATGACACCGCGTGGAGGCCGCTTCCGGGGGGGGCATGACACCGCGTGGAGGCCGCTTCCGGGGGGGGCATGACACCGCGTGGAGGCCGCTTCCGGGGGGGGCATGACACCGCGTGGAGGCCGCTTCCGGGGGGGGCATGACACCGCGTGGAGGCCGCTTCCGGGGGGGGCATGACACCGCGTGGAGGCCGCTTCCGGGGGGGGCATGACACCGCGTGGAGGCCGCTTCCGGGGGGGGCATGACACCGCGTGGAGGCCGCTTCCGGGGGGGGCATGACACCGCGTGGAGGCCGCTTCCGGGGGGGGCATGACACCGCGTGGAGGCCGCTTCCGGGGGGGGCATGACACCGCGTGGAGGCCGCTTCCGGGGGGGGCATGACACCGCGTGGAAGCCGCTTCCGGGGGGGGGCATGACACCGCGTGGAGGCCGCTTCCGGGGGGGGCATGACACCGCGTGGAGGCCGCTTCCGGGGGGGGCATGACACCGCGTGGAGGCCGCTTCCGGGGGGGGCATGACACCGCGTGGAGGCCGCTTCCGGGGGGGGCATGACACCGCGTGGAGGCCGCTTCCGGGGGGGGCATGACACCGCGTGGAGGCCGCTTCCGGGGGGGGCATGACACCGCGTGGAGGCCGCTTCCGGGGGGGGCATGACACCGCGTGGAGGCCGCTTCCGGGGGGGGCATGACACCGCGTGGAGGCCGCTTCCGGGGGGGGCATGACACCGCGTGGAGGCCGCTTCCGGGGGGGGCATGACACCGCGTGGGAGCACTAGGAGGGCATTATACCGCGTGGGGAGCACTAGGAGGGCATTATACCGCGTGGGGAGCAGTAGGAGGGCATTATACCGCGTGGGGAGCACTAGGAGGGCATTATACCGCGTGGGGAGCACTAGGAGGGCATTATACCGCGTGGGGAGCACTAGGAGGGCATTATACCGCGTGGGGAGCACTAGGAGGGCATTATACCGCGTGGGGAGCACTAGGAGGGCATTATACCGCGTGGGGAGCACTAGGAGGGCATTATACCGCGTGGGGAGCACTAGGAGGGCATTATACCGCGTGGGGAGCACTAGGAGGGCATTATACCGCGTGGGGAGCACTAGGAGGGCATTATACCGCGTGGGGAGCACTAGGAGGGCATTATACCGCGTGGGGAGCACTAGGAGGGCATTATACCGCGTGGGGAGCACTAGGAGGGCATTATACCGCGTGGGGAGCACTAGGAGGGCATTATACCGCGTGGGGAGCACTAGGAGGGCATTATACCGCGTGGGGAGCACTAGGAGGGCATTATACCGCGTGGGGAGCACTAGGAGGGCATTATACCGCGTGGGGAGCACTAGGAGGGCATTATACCGCGTGGGGAGCACTATGAGGACATTATACCGTGTGGGGAGCACTAGGAGGGCATTATACTGTGTGGGGAGCACTATGAGGGCATCACACTGCGTGGGGAGCACTATGAGGGCATTATACTGCGTGGGGAGCACTATGAGGGCATTATACTGTGTGGGGAGCACTATGAGGGCATTATACTGTGTGGGGAGCACTATGAGGGCATTACACTGTGTGGGGGCAGTGTCCGGGTATATTATATACAGTAGTATACAGCAGGCTCAGGAGATAAATATTAATTCAATGGTGTAGCATGCAAATAGAGAGCGTGGCATACAATGAGGGGTGGGGCCTAATTAATCGTAATTGATGTTACATGTTCAATTAATCGTGATTTTGATTTAGGTCATAATTGCTGAGCCGTAGTTTATTTTTTTCACTTATTTATGAATAACTTTATTCAACTTTTTTTTTTTTACTAGTCCCACTAGGGGACTTCACTATGCGATCGTCCGATCGCTTTTATAATACACTGCAATACTTCTGTATTACGGCCTGTCACTACAGGCAGACCTGGGGACATTTATTGGGCCCCTGGCTGCCATAGAAGACACTGGCAACCTGTGATCTCATAGCAGGGTGACGGTGGGATGAGAGGGAGCTCCCTCTCTCCAAAACCACTTTGATGCGTCGCCCGCTATGGAGTGCCGCATCGAAGGGGTCAAACGGGCGATCCAACCGCAAGAGCAGCGCTTCCCAAAGTTCTCAGCTATCTCTGGTAGCTGGGAACAGGGAGTTTTAACTGCTCCCGGTGGCGCAGCGTTATGATGCAGCGCAGTGGCCGCCATGAAAAGTTGTATTGGCGGTCACTAACGGGTTAACATACTTAGGCTATGTTCACATCTGTGCTAAGATTTCCGATTTTTGGTGTTGCATTGACTTTAATGGGGGTCTGTCGGATTCCCATTATGGTGTTGGTCTTTTAGCCAGAAAAAAAAAAAAGCTGTAGTATTTTACAGAATTTGCGAGAGGCTCCTGACTAAGCGTCTAGCGCAGATGTGAACAGAACCTTAAATCGTATTAATACAACTAAAATGAAATACAAAACACCAAGCATGATCTAATTTGTCACATGTCAATGCTTTGGTGTAGTCCTTAGCTAATGCATGCAGAAAATTACTATAAAGGCGACTTCATAATATTTAGTGCGAAGTGTAGCTCCAGATAACATAAATTGACTAACGGAACCAAAAGCGAATCAACAGGGAAGCATGCTAAATGAATAAAAACTGGTCATGCCCTTAAAATTATAGTCAATAACCAACACGTCCCACCTTCTGAGGCTTGAAATCATACTTCACACAGTGCTGGAAACCTTTTCCTTTGGACTTTATGGATGTGATAATTAAGCAACCACCAACAAAATGAGCAGAATAACCAAGTCCTTTGTTTGTTCTAAAGCTTAAACAGGAAAAAAAAAAAAAATTATGCATATATAACATTGGCTTAACATTTCTCATTTCAAATGTATTTTATTTTATTTCTCCAGCTCAGCAAAATCTTCCTTTTCAGTGCCAGCACTGTTTTTCTAGGATCTAGGTCACCATGTAATTACTAAGATCTTGCACGTGTTTAAGAAGTATCGGGGTTTTTTTTTTAGACGCATTCATCTTTCCTAACTGCCCTGATCATACAGATCAGGGCTGGGACAGATGACTATGCGGCTGTGAACGGCCGCAGAGTCGTCTCTGCGACAGGAAGTTGAACCCGCCGTGCACATTGCGTTCGGTTTCAAAACTCTTCGACCGGAAAGAGTGCTTTATAAGTGTTCTGCTTAATCATTGAAAAAGTCGTCAGTTGGTTACCAACTGCAGCCTACAAGACAGACATTTTAGCAAGAATTTTTTTAAAAATTTTTAGTTAGCCAAACCACATTTATGCTTTGGCTTACTGGTATGGTTATTAGTAGCTATTAAACATCAGTCTCATGCTCAGATGCCCATTACAGTGAAAATATTACTATGACAGTATCTGATCGGGATCACTCAGATATCAATCTGCATTCAAATGTGTCTATTTAATTTGGCAGTTCATACAAATTCTACATATACACACACACATATATATATATATATATTTATTACACACACACACACACACACACACACCCCAAAATTAGATATTGCTCAGTGCAGTCAACAAAACGGTAGGGCCCACACACGTAAAGGGTTTTACATCCCATTAAACTGTGCAAAATATCAATAAGTAGAACTGCGGGCTATGTATTAGTCATTTAAAATGCTTATAAGTGTATATCTGGTTACCCTGCAACACATATATAATAAACCTAAGGGTATGTTCACACGGAGTGTTTCCGTAAACATCCCGAAAAACGGCTGAAAAAAAATCGGAAACAGAACGCCTCCAAACATCAGCCCATTGATTTCAATGGGAAAACGGTGTTCTGTTCCGACGGGGTGTTTTTTTACGTGGCCGTTTGTCAAAACGGCCGCGTAAAAAAAAGGTCAGAGAAAAAGAAGTGTATGTCACTTCTACAGCCGTTTTTCATAGACTTTATAGAAAAACAGCTCCAGAAACGGCCGTTAAAAACACAGCGAAAATTGTGAGTGGCTTAAAAAAACATCTGAAAACCAGGAGCTGTTTTCCCTTTTCAAAACGGACGCGTAAACACACGGCCCGGGGATCAGAACGCCGTTTTCCCATTGAAAACAATAGGCCGACGTTTGGAGGCGTTCGGATTCTGATTTTTCGGCCCGAAAAACGGCCGAAAATAAGCCGTGTGAACATACCCTTACTTTCACAAAAATGTGTCCTTTGCAGAAACAATGAATATATACTTACCAATATAAATAAGGTTTTGCCTTGTCCACATTGATGTTGTTTACTGGATCCATTCTTAGCCAAGTATGAAAAGTGAATCCATTCTGATATGGCCATTTTGCTATTGGAGGTAAGGCAATGGCCTAAAGGTTAAAAAGAAAGTTAGTTTGCACAAAAATAATCTAATCTCAATACGATCTGATTTTACTGCGTGTACCACTGCGCCATTCTGTTCTTGATCATAGACAACTACTTTAAGTGGTAATAAGACACATGTGCATGAGGAGAGAAATTAACAGTTGCTTGAGCAGTGGAACATATTTTATTTTATGTTTTATGATGCACTTATTAACAATGAGCCATCTAAGTTATCGGTAGCAGCTAGAGACTTGTGTCCTCTTCCGTTCTATTTTTGCCTGAATGCATACTTTCTATTACTTTAGTATAAGCCGGTGTTCCGGTCATGGTCTTTTTTTCCCAAATAACTGCAGCAAAAACCGCCATATGACGGCAACGCGTGAACACAGCCTAAGTAAGTAAGGTAAACACCACAATTAAAATGAACCCTCAGCAACTGCATGTGAAAAACATTAAATATTTTTACGTGGCGATGCATGATAGAATGGCTACAATCCTACTTTTAAAAGATGCAGAACACACAAATCTTTTCCTACTTACTGCAGCACTCTTCCCAGGAAAGTTGAAAAAGGCATCGGAACCATACTTTTGAGGCATGTGCTTTAAGACAGACAACAGCTTTACTGCATGAAGAGGCTAAAAAAAAATAAAAAAAAATTCAAAGTTAAAATATGCTAAATAAAGTGTTTTGCACTCAACCACAACAGTACTAAAAGAGAGAGAGAGAGAGAGACAAACCTATCTATAAAACAAAACAAAAAAATTCCCCAAAAAACAACCTTTGTTGCAAGGAGCACCTAAAGGCAAAAATTTGGAAATAGAACATGCGGAAAAAATGCTAAATAATCGTAAACTAAAACGACATTTTATAATACATGGTAACAACCAGCGTGCCTTGGGGATAACAGTTCAATATTGCTCCCAAGAGAGCCAAGTGCCAGGAGCATGGAGGGAAATGATAATTATTTTTGCTTTATTATCTAGTGAACTATGCGAGTAAGCTGGAAAATGGGGCTACCTAGGATACACGTTCACCCAGGAGAGTCATTTCTCCCATGTTTGCTTTTTCGATTCACAGTAGCGGGACGGAGCATACTGACACCCCCACTTAATTTCATACTCTATGCAAGATCCTGAGAAAACCCAGAAAACAGCACATTACACTTGAGAAACTTCTTAAAAGGAGGTTTAGCCTAGATGCACACGACCGTGAAAAAAAATGGGCATTAAAATCTGATCGACGGTCAGTTTTTCATGGCCATTTTGCATCAGTCGGTTTTTTACGGCCATAAAAAAATAAAAAATAAAAAGGGAAGGATTTCATGTCAGGTTTTTTTTTTTTGTCCCGGCCCCCTTAAAACACCACAGTACCTATGTAGATAGTGCTGCAATGTCCTTGCAGATAGTGCCACAGTGCTCACTGTAGATAATGCCAAAATATGGCCAGTGCCCACATAGTACCACAGGGCCAACGTAGCACCACAGTGCCCACATATAAAGTGACATAGTGCCCATGTAGATCGCAACACAGAGTCCCCTGTAGATAGTGCCACACCCTCCATATAGCACCACCTCCCCTGTTGATCTCACGCCCCCCGTAGGTAACACCTCCCCTTGTAGATACCACCCCTCCCTTGTAGATAGCACCACTGTAGCTCACTGTAGGAGCGGAACCCCTCTGGCCAGGGATTCCTCATAGACTGAGCTCCTGACGTCTCTGTCCATATATGGACAGTAACATCAGGAGAGCGGAATCCCCTGCCAGAGCGGACCGGGGATTCCTCTCCTGGAGTAACCCTTTTACATCACGGTCCATATATGGATAGTGACGCCGGTGGCTTCTCCCGGAGCGGAATCCCCTGCCAGAGAGGGCTCTGGCCGCTGGGGATTCGACTCCTATAGTGGTGCTACCTACGGGGGATGGGGGTCTTGCTAACTTCAGGCAGGGGGGGGGGTGCTATTTACAAGACTGAAGTCCCCGCACAGAGATCTTGCAATGCTCTGGCCGAGGATAAAATTGTTGAAAGCCTGACATCACGGTCCTCGGCCAGGATCCGTTTTTACCGGTCGTTACAAGGATTGTTTCCTAAAAAAACAGGTGAACAGGACTCCTGCCATAATAGACATTTATGATGATAGGAGTCTCTGCCTCCTCACGGAACTGCTGTTTTGGTACTGAACAAAATTATACAGTACGGAACAGCAGTTTCGTGGGAAGGCAGGGACTCCTATCATAAAATGTCCATGATGTCAGGAGTCCCGTTCACCTGTACCGTGGTCGGGCCGGGAAATCCAGCTGACACTCTGACCGTTTTTCACGGCCCGATCTCGGTCGTGTGCAACTGCAACAGAAACACTCCCCTGTGGTAGATGGTCCCACTCTAGTGTCATATTACAGGACCTGTATATTGCTATAATGACTATAATTACACCTATTAACATCAAAGTTTTATGGGGGCGGGTGATTCTGTCTCTTTCCCACACCTACACTGATACATTGTAACAAATGATTAGTAATAGTTAGGCATTTGTATTGCTGGTAATGCATTTAGATCAAATCCAGTTGGAGAAAAAAAAAAAACAGCACGGAGAAGTAATCCGTACAGATTTCAGTCTTTGAAAGTGAAGAAGAAGGTTTTAATCCACTACCCGCAAATAGATCTTGAAACCGGTACGGATTTGACACAAAGTATATTAGAAAGTTGTAGAACATGTCATTAGGAGTAAAGCTGAATTTAAAGAGCAAAGGAAATAACTATTACCACATTTAACAGTTAGAATTTGTCAATATATGAAAGGGATTTCTTACCCAATGTCCCTTTTCTCCCTGAAGTTTACTGAAAAATAGCTTTAGCTCACGGACGGTGATACTGTAACTTGCTAGCACACCCAACATGTCCACCAACAGATCTGCAACAAATGAAACATGGTAGAATTCACAAAAAGAAACAAGCACTTCAAGAGAAGACAGGGATCCATAAAAGAAGAGAGCAAATAAAACGGTCCAAAAACCTCAGTAGTGTGTGTATAGCTATAGATATCTCTACCGAAGATCTATCTGTATATTAAATACAGAAAATATACAAACCGTAAGAAAACAAACAAAATAATAAAACAGTGTAGCGAATGTATATGCAAACAACAGTTCTAACAGAGGTTCCCCTACTGAAGACCTATTGCATATTGCTGGACAAATTAATAAACTATTATTACCTGCGATCATACCGTCAACCTTGTCAATTCTGTTCAAAACCAGTTCAACTAAGCCAACTTCGGTACAGATCAGAAGATTGCGAATGCTTTTCTTCAGAATGGCAGTAAAGATGCTCCAGATTTCTGCTTGGCAGGTGACATCACATTTGTCCAATAGTTCAACCATGCAAAATATACTCTCTCCTTCTTGAATGATAAAATTCATCTCCAAGTCAAACTGCCCTCCTACAAGCTGTCAATACAAGCGGAATTTTTTTTTTAATATAAAAAACAAACAAAATTTATTATACATGTTCACTATTTTCTGGTGCAAATAAGGTGGCCTATTGTCATGAGGCGACGTAAGGAAGCATAACTAGAATTTGTAGTGCGTTGCTTAAAAAAAATAGGTATAAATGTTGAAAGTACATAGATTATAAACAGTGTACAATTCTATATTTTATAAACATAACCAGAAAACTATAAACAGGTCAGATTTAACATCAAAATCCAATACAGGCAAAATAGAAAACTAATGAACGTTAATGTACAATATGCATGACACCTTGTAGAATCTGGTGAGGGAATAGACCTCCTGGTTGCATCATAAAAAGAAATTCCATGGTGTATTACACAACCTCAGTATAGTAACCGACAATTATCAGTGAACGCAGTAAAAAGGAAAACCTTTCATTGCAACAATACGGACAGTGTCATCGGAGAGATGACTTCCACTTTAGATTAGAGTAAAAGCCTCAATTAATCCCTTCCCACACTGCGGCATAATAGTACAGCATGGGGAGCCGCTACTCGCCACACCACATCATACTATTATGGGACTGGTAAATCTCCTCCATCAGCAGGCGGTCAGCTGTAATATACAACCGATACCCCACTGCAACAGCGGATCAAGGCCTTAAAATTGGAATGATCCGTACAATTTGTCTTTTATACCACACCGTTTACATAAAAAAAAACAAAAACAATTGCAAATTGCTTTATTGTTCACCCCTCCCCCCCCCTCCAATGAATAACTTAATCTATGGGTTTTATGTACGAGCAAACGGTGCCAAAAAAAACAAAACATACAAGTCGTAATGTTGTAGTTTGTAATGGTACCATTTAATGTACTGTGAAACTGAAAAAAAAAAGTAAAAAAACAAATAAATAAATAAATAAATAAATAAAAAAACGGGAATTCTCTGTAGTCTTATTTAATCGATTTATTTTTTTAGTCCGCACTAGTGGACTTTACAATGTGATCGTTGGAGCGCTCTTGCAATACTTTCTATTGAATTGTGTTGCCTTTATCAGCGCTTTGCTCGTCACGGTAGGGCTGATGAGGTGACAGAGTGAGCCCCCTCCCTCCAACCGCTTAGATGCCGCAGTCGATATTGACCGCATCTGAATGGTTAAACGGCCAGTATGGGAATCAGTAATGCCTCTGAATAGCTTCCAAAACCGTTCCATATTATTACGGTCATGTTATTCCCATGTGTCATCCGTATTTTGCTGTCCATGATCTGATAGGAAGATCACGTGATCAGATTTCCCAGGCGTTCCCTACGTGTCCGCAGAGTATGGACAGCACACGGAGGGCTTCCGTGTGCTGTTAGTTATTTTTGCAGCCCATAGACTTGATTGGCAGCACGGGTCCTCAGAACCTGACAGGGTAAGACCTAAGGCAAACAACAAATGGTCATTTTGCGGTCCTCAAAACCACGGATCCATTGTCTGTATTTGCTGTCCATTTGTCTGCAAAAAGCCTTCCGTAGTAAATCCGTATGTCAGTATTCACGGATCCGCTAAAAAAAATAAAATAAAAAAAAATAAAAAATAAAAAGGGGTCGCTCAGCAGCCTGGCAACAGGGGAATTCCCTGGCATCTCTTGGCAACGTATCCACATTTGCAGACGACACTCTGACAGAAACCCGTATGCCGCCGGCAATTGTCACAGTCCCATAGACTTCAGAGCACGTGCTGCAAATATGGACAGTAAAATTACATGTTCTGAATTTTTGCGGGCCTGGACTCGCGGCCCCCACACGGATCAGTGACCACCACCAAATAAACGAATGGGTCCGTGTGCTAGCTGCAAAATTGTGGATAGCACACGGACAAAAAACACAAGTTTATTAGGCCATGTTCTATCATTTGCGGAATGAAAACGGCTCTACCAAAAAAAAAAAACACACTGATCTGTGCATGGCCCCATAGAAATAAATTGGTCAGTGTGCTATCCGCAGAAAATTCGGATAACGCACTGAAGAAAAACACGGTCGAATCCAGAGATAATGTAATGTGTATGGGGGCATCAGACTAACCGCCGACAACAAATGATGGCAAAATTAAGTGTGGCATGGTCTCTTCATTTAAATAAACACGCAACCTGGGCCGTGGGACTCCACATGACAGTATGTATTTTTCGTTATTTCCATATAAACATCTGTTTAGCATTACATTTTCCATTATATGAAGAAAAAAAAAACAAAACAATAAAACACTATTTAACACAAATTTGCATGAAGGCATTCACTAGTGTTTGTGAACAACTTTTCGAAGAGTACAATCTAAATCTTCTGAAACAAGATTTTTGTTTTCATGTGCCTTTTACGCATTATGGGATATGGACGAGATCACTACACTCTTAAGATATTTCTAGGCTAAATTGAATACATAAATATCTAATTGGAACAAATGTAAATATTTCTGCATTTTCTGCAGTAAATAACTGCGATGCAAAGGTGCATGATTGGAGTAGTTTATGTTAACTACTTTAAGTTGACTTTGCGCATTCTTTGTGTTGCATTATAAAACGCTACCAAAGCAAAACGCATCTAAAAAAGCTCATTCGTTATTTTACATGTTTCAGCTGTAATCTGGTTTTGAACTTAATTGTCATAGGCTTACACCTGAAACACCTTATAAAAAAAAAAAACTAAAAAAAACGCACATTTATGCGTTCTTTTAGATGCGTTTCTTTTGGCAGCATTTGAAAACTAAACAAACAAAAAAAAAGGAGCACAATGTTAACCCGGTCTTACAATCTTCAGGTTCAGAAAATGTACCCCCTCACCACTGATGTATCTGTATACACAGTAGTTGCCAATCATTTGTAAGGGGGCAGTGAGGAGTGTCAGGCTTATGAATACAGCGGACTGATAATTATACTTTCTTCTTGTCAATTATACAGTTTGTGTACCACCGATTATAAACACATTTTCCATAAATCAAAAGCACAAGCGAAGATAAGAAACTTTGTAATATTTCTTATTATAGAAAAATGCCTTTCTCCACTTATAAGACTCTACTCCTCCCCAAGCCTCCTTACAAGGGTTAGTCCAAGCTCACACAAAATATGCCATAAAATATAGGTGCGGGTGCCAGCTCCGCACCTATATTAAGAACAGGGTCACTCTACCCCCAATTTTCCCGCTGAGGCGGCTGCCAATTCAAGGCAGGAACTAAGTGGACAGAGGGCCGCGCATATTCTGTGGGAGTTACAGAAACAGTCGGGCAGCACTGGTCCCACAGCTGGGACCTGCATCTTTCAGACATTTATGGCATATCCTGTGGAGAAGCGATAAACGTCTGAGTTAGGAATAAGGAGTCTATGGAAAGGGAGGAGTGAGCAGGAGACAAGCTGCGAGAATACTAGAACAGAGAATACAGAGGAGATCCTGCTATCCTATCCCTCTTTCCGACAAACACAGAAGCAGCGTCAGCATTCAGGACGCTATACAGCATTAAGTAGAAGTGTAGCAGTGAATCCAGGACTGGGGTGAGATAAAACATATACTTCTTCAGCTTCCGAGTAACTCTGCCTCGCGCTCTCTCTCACTCTGCTCCTGCCCCCTCCTCCTCCTGCCCTCCCCATAGACTTCTATGGGCAGCTGTAACCTGATCTATCGGTGAATCCATGAATCTGTTTCCTCTCTGATCTACGGAGTCTCTCAATGAATTCTGTTAGGCCCTGTTCACATCACTTTTTTGGCCTACATTTTTGTACTGTATGGGATGGATTGGCGTAGTCCAGGGGTAAGCAAACTTTTATACGGTGTGTCGATATAAAAACAAAATAAAAAAATTAATTAAAAAAAACACGGAAAAAAAACATCAAAATCAAAGATAAAGTACTAGTGTGCCATGCAAAAATGAAAGTCATAAGACAAACTAACTATGTATGTGACATTAATAAATTAAACTTACATTTCAGTGTGGGTCTTCTCCCTGACTTTCTTTGCAGAGATGATCAATCTGTGGTGCATATGAGGTGACTGAGCGGAAAAAAGGCCTTACAGTGGTCTGCAGTAAACCGGCTTCTTAGGGGGCTGAGGATGGAATTCACGCGTGAGAAAATCCGCTCACATAGATACTCAGGAGAGGAGTGGCTACTAAAACACCAGCTTGCGGGGGGGGGGGGCTGCTCACAGGAGAGGAGGCGCTACTAAAACACCAGCTTGCGGGGGGGGGGGTGTAACATTGGAGAGAGAGCTGCCAGAGATTTTCTTATGGGGTGGGGTCACGAGAGCGAGGGAGCGACCAGCTTGACCCCATAACCGCTCCTATCCACCGGATAGGCCATCAATACCTGATCGGTGGGATTCAGACTCCTAGCACCCCCTCCGATCAGCTGTGCAGTATTACAGCCTTCTTCCATTCACTTGAATGGGAGAAAGCTGTAAGGGTATGTGCACACGGGCTATTTTCAGCAGTTTTTCGGGTCGTAAACATCCCGAAAGACGGCTGAAAAATCGGAAGCAGAACGCCTACAAACATCTGCCCATTGATATTAATGGGAAATACGGCTTTCTGTTCTGACGGGGCTTTTTTACGCCTCATTTTAAAAAAACTGCGGTAAAAAGACGCCTGCGAAAAAGTGCATGTCACTTCTTTAACCGTTTTTTTTTAAGCCATTTTTTTATTACCTATAGAAAATAGCTCCACAAAGGGACGTAAAAACGCGAGGGGCTTAAAAAACTTCTGAAAATCATTAGCCATTTTCCCTTGAAAACATCTCCATATTTTCAGATTTTTTGATGGCTTGCACATAACCTAATAATGTGAAACGTCGCTATAAGGGCTGATTCAGACGAACGTGACGTTTTTGCACACGCAAAAACCGCAGCGTTTTGCATGCGCAAAAGGCACTTGACAGCTCCGTGTGCCCTGTTCATATGGATGCGCGGCTGCGTGCTTTTCGCGCAGCCGCCATCTTTTTTTTTTTTTAAATATCCTTTTTATTGTCAGTTTTCACATTTTCTTACAAACATTTCACGTAAAAGTTACATCATGAGTGCGCAGCACTCAACTGTCATGGAATTAACTTTGAATTAAATTCAACATAACATATAAACATGGCATAAGTGTCGATCTTCATATGGACCAAAAACATGACTTCCCCCAACCCCGACACGACTTAGGTCATCAATGAGTATCTACTTATCATTTATCCCCCAACTAGTTCAAAGTTGCAACCCCCCTAAAGTGCCTGCCAAGAGCTGTGTGCAGTACCACTTTGTGTGCTGGAAAGGCTTAACAATTTCCGCTATTTCGGCTGCTGTATATTGCGATTCTATGAATATTTGCCACTTATCAAATAGCTTCTTGGTTCCCGTTTCCTTCCGCCTTTCCACCTCCACCCTCTCAAGAACTAATAACTGTTTCAGCCGTGACACAATCAGTTCTAACCCTGGCATGTCTGCCTCCAACCATTTACTCAGCAGGCATCTCAAGGCTACCAGTAAAATCGTGTGCACCAGCGCTGGAGGTGATCTCACTCCTCGAGCACCCTCTTCCTCCGGCGGCCGCGCCTGATGGAATAGTAGCGCTTGAGGCGTCATTGGGAGGTTCGCTTTCCAATGATCCTCAATATATTTTTGTACCATCCCCCAAAATCGTTTCGTATGTACGCACCCCCACACTCCAGCAGCCGCCATCTTTAGGACACTCCGTTTGGAGGTTTGTAAACAGAAAAGCACGTGGTGCTTTTCTGTTTACATTCATTCTTTTACTGTTATTGCGCGAATAACGCTTGTCCCACGGAAGTGCTTCCGTGGGGCATGCGTGATTTTCACGCACCCATTGACTTCAATGGGTGCGTGATGCGCGAAAAACGCAGACACATAGAACATGTCGCAAGTTTTACGCAGCGGACTAACGCTGCGCAAAACTCACGGACTGTCTGCACTGCCCCATAGACTTCTCTAGGTCCGCGTGAGACGCGTGAAAACCACGCGGCCGGCAGGGACGCAATACACGTTAGTCTGAATCCGCCCTAAGTGTGTCAGCGATTTTCAGTACAAGCAGGTAAGGAATGTAGCGAAAGCAGCGCTTGAACAAGTGCCGCGGCTCCTTCAAAAAGCTAATAGGCGGGGGTGCCGGGAGACGGACCTCCATCAATTTCTTATGACTTGAAAATCCCTTTAAAAAAACAAATCCAATGAGGCGTTATAACTTTAAACTACATAGCATGACTTTTAGGGTATGTTCAAACGGCTTATTTCGGTCATTTTTCGGGCTGTAAAGGGATGAAAAATCGGAAGCAGAACGCTTCCAAACATCTCCCCATTGATTTCAATGGGAAAAACGGCGCTCTGTTCAGACGGGCACTTTTATACACGGCCGTTTTGAAAAACGGCCGCGAAAAAAATTGCCCTCGAAAAAGAATTGCTGCTCGCTTCTTGAGCCGTTTTACATGGACTATAGAAAAATAGCTCCAAAAACGGCCCTAAAAAAAAGCACTGTGAAAAACGCGAGTTGCTAAGAAAACGGCTGAAAAATCAAAAGTTTTTTAGTAAGGCCCCATGCACACGACCTTGCCCGCAATCAAGGCCCCCGATTGCGGGCACGGCTGGCTGCCGACTGCCACCTGCATTTTCGGGCCGTGCTCCCATACAAAGTATGGGAGCACGGCCCGCAAAATGCAAAAGAACGGACATGTTCCATAATTTTCAGAACATTTCTACGGCACGGACACCCATCCGTAGCACTCCGGAAAGGTGTCCGTTTTCAATGAAAGTAAGTGGGTCCATTTCTGCGGCCCACAATTGCGGACGTCAAAAACTGAGGTTTTTTACGGTCGTGTGCATGAGGCCTAAGTGTGTGAATACCTTTACAGCTAGAGTCCTAGGCTGCTGTCTCTGCCCAGGGACGTTACATCACTGGGGCTACCCCATGGAAGCTCCAGGAACGTAGCTTCCCCGGGAAGAATAGCTGTCAAGGAGTTAGTCTTCTTAGAAAGCAGCCAAGTAGTTTGTCCGCTTTAGCGTTCTTGCGGTGACCGGAGATATAGGGCCACTGAGCGGGTGGTTTCTGGAGTCCCACACTAGAGCACTTCTGATGCTCTAGCCAAGGACTTCACCATCGCAAAGCTCCTGACATTACTGTCCATATATAGGCAAGAACGTCAGCTTTCGGGTGATGTATGTCCATACAGTAGGATACATCATAGCCTTCCATCGGAGGTATACATCTGGAGTTCTTCACTCTGGCAAAGAGATGAGGATGCTGAACATAGGACCCATCACTATTAAACCAGAATTCCCTAATAGGGTATATGAAAATGGATTTTCTAACCTGAAATTCCAACACAATTCCATACAAATAACAGCTTTTTCACACTTGCGTGTGAAAATACGGATCAAATACAGATGCGCAATACGGATTGTTTTGTTTTCTCACAATTTGTTCCATTTTTGTTTTCAGATTGTATTAGATTTTGTTCTGTACTTTTTTTCTTATGAGTTATCAGTTTTTCATCCGCATTTGTTCCATTTTTTGTTAAAGGATTACCAATGATTTTTTGTATTGTCGCTGAAATAGAGACTTAAAGAGGCTCTGTCACCAGATTTTGCAACCCCTATCTGCTATTGCAGCAGATAGGCGCTGCAATGTAGATTACAGTAACGTTTTTATTTTTAAAAAACGAGCATTTTTGGCCAAGTTATGACCATTTTTGTAGTTATGCAAATGAGGCTTGCAAAAGTCCAAGTGGGTGTGTTTAAAAGTAAAAGTCCAAGTGGGCGTGTATTATGTGCGTACATCGGGGCGTTTTTACTACTTTCACTAGCTGGGCGCTCTGATGAGAAGTAACATCCTCTTCTCTTCAGAACGCCCAGCTTGTGACAGTGCAGATCTGTGACGTCACTCACAGGTCCTGCATCGTGACGGCCACATCGGCACCAGAGGCTACAGTTGATTCTGCAGCAGCATCAGCGTTTGCAGGTAAGTCGATCTTACCTGCAAACGCTGATGCTGCTGCAGAATCAACTGTAGCCTCTGCTGCCGATGTGGCCGTCACGATGCAGGACCTGTGAGTGACGTCACAGATCTGCACTGTCACAAGCTGGGCGTTCTGAAGAGAAGAGGATGTTACTTCTCTTCACAGCGCCCAGCTAGTAAAAGTATTAAAAACGCCCCGATGTACGCACCTAATACACGCCCACTTGGACTTGTACTTTTAAACACACCCACTTGGACTTTTGCAAGCCTCATTTGCATAATTACAAAAATGGTCATAACTTGGCCAAAAATGCTCGTTTTTTAAAAATAAAAACGTTACTGTAATCTACATTGCAGCGCCTATCTGCTGCAATAGCAGATAGGGGTTGCAAAATCTGGTGACAGAGCCTCTTTAAAACACTGGAACAAATACGGTACATGCGCTTTTAAAAAAAATAAAAAATACAATCGACCCACCGAGTTTTTGGGATAAAGATGGTACCAATACAGATCCGTTGGAGCATGCTGCATCTTGAAAAAAACAGCACGCGCGTTAAGAAAAATTAAAAAATAAAACCGGTAATGTGAATAAAACCATTTAAAATGAATTGGTGTCAATCCAGTGTAAAAAATGGAACCAATACGGATCCAAGACACGTGTAATGTCCGTGGCTGCGGGCTGTCAGCTCCAACCTCCCCGACAGCCGCAGCCACGTGTCGGCAAGAGCTGGCCCCAGTACCCTCCTCAGGAGACGCCAGCGCTCGCGTCCACTCACCTCTGCCGGGTCGCGTATGGTGCGCTCGCACGCTCTTAAAGGGGAAGCGCGCGCGCACCGGCCCTCATGGGACGAATTTTGACCTGTGAGTACCCTGGACTATAAGAGGGGTCCAGCCCCCTAGTTCTATGCCTGAGCGTTCTTGTATTCCCTATAGTTTGTCTATGTGATGGCCTCCTAGTGTTTCCTGTTCCAGTCCCTATACTTGTTTCCAGTTCCTGTTCCTAGCGATCCATACCTTCCTTGTCTAGCACTGTGCTGTGCCAAAGTCGTGCTGCGCTACATCCACGTCTGACCTGCTTCACCTCGCCTGACGTCCGCCTGCTACCCAAGTCCCAGCCGAGCCTGCCCTGCTGCTGTCTGAGCTGCCATAGGTACCTATAGAACTATAGACAATCACCTGCTCCCTGTTGGCCAGCTGCTTTACCGCCAAGGCAGTACGGCCCAGTGGGTCCACAGACCCTTCATGACAACACGGAAGTGAATAGAGTCAATTTGCACTCTTTACAAACCAGATTCAACTCATAAATTATGCAAACTAGTGGCAAATTTCAGTAGTCATAGAAACAGCATAAAGATCGAATTAAAATAGAATCTAATGACACCCTTAGAAAGATTTGAAACAGTTTCACACTTCGAATATAATTTTTTTCTTCATGTAGTACATTTTCAGATAAAATAGGTAATTGACCCAAAACAGATTTTGGAAAATAAAGCCATAACATGAATATTTCTACAAGTTTTCCCTTTATGCTACCACACATTTTTGGATATGAATAATAATAATAATAATAACAATAATAACAATAATAACAATAATAACAATAATAACAATAATAACAATAATAACAATAATAACAATAATAACAATAATAACAATAATAACAATAATAACAATAATAGGGGTATTTCCAACTCCATGTCTAATAGGTCAACTTATCATCGTCTGGTGAGGCAAATTCATAAATTTCAGGAAAAATAAAAAGCTTCAGCACATAAATTTTCACTTGATACTTGACAGATATGATAGATCCGTTATCATCCTTTATGATTAGTTATAATTTAAGGAACCAGTCATGGCCAGTTTATTTTTATTTTATTATTTCATTTATTTTTTTAAATCATTGACATAATGGTTTCTCCAAGTTTCCATTCGCTATCCAACTCTTGTTTTCTTTTACTGGATACAATAGCGCAGCATGCTACACTATTCTGACCTTAACCCCTTGCGTACCTTCGCCGTAATAGTACGTCGCTGGCCGCATATGCCAGCGTACCTTCGCCGTACTATTACGTCGAAGGATCAAACTGTCACTCTGTGAAATCACAAAGTGATAGCGACATGGCGGCAGCTGTCAGTGATAGCTGACCGCCTCTGTTGCCGTGCTGGGGACAGATCTGCATGCCCCGATGTCGGCGATTGCTGTGATTGGTCAGTCTTTAGAGACTGACCAATGACAGCTATCTATGACGTAGGAAACCGGAGAAAGCTCCTGTCAGCGTCTCTGATCTCCTCATTTCTGTGAGAACTGTGAGGAGATCGGAGAGTGACAGAAATACAGTTGAAAAACAGTGGAAAAACAGCGTTTTTAGTGCCCATCTGCCCTTTATAGTGCCCATCTGCCCTTTATAGTTCCCATCTGCCCTTTATAGTGCCCATCATCCCTCAGAATATAACTACTAATATTCTTTAGTGCCCATTAGGGCCCAGCAGCCCTCTCCAGTGCCCACCAGCCATCTTTAGTACCCACCAGCCATTTTAGTGCCCACCAGCAATCTTTAGTGCCCACCAGCCCCCTTTGCTGCTCATTATAGTGCCCATCAGTCCTCCCTAGTAACAATCAAACCTATATAATACTTTTCTTTAGTGCCCATCAGTATATTAGCCCCCTTTAGTGTCCAGCAGCCCTCTCCAGTGCCCACCAGCCATTTTAGTACCCACCAGCCATTTTAGTGCCCACCAGCAATCTTTAGTGCCCACCAGCCCCCTTTGCTGCTCATTATAGTGCCCATCAGTCCTCCCTAGTAACAATCAAACCTATATAATACTTTTCTTTAGTGCCCATCAGTATATTAGCCCCCTTTAGTGTCCAGCAGCCCTCTCCAGTGCCCACCAGCCATTTTAGTACCCACCAGCCATTTTAGTGCCCACCAGCAATCTTTAGTGCCCACCAGCCCCCTTTGCTGCTCATTATAGTGCCCATCAGTCCTCCCTAGTAACAATCAAACCTATATAATACTTTTCTTTAGTGCCCATCAGTATATTAGCCCCCTTTAGTGTCCAGCAGCCCTCTCCAGTGCCCACCAGCCATTTTAGTACCCACCAGCCATTTTAGTGCCCACCAGCAATCTTTAGTGCCCACCAGCCCCCTTTGCTGCTCATTATAGTGCCCATCAGTCCTCCCTAGTAACAATCAAACCTATATAATACTTTTCTTTAGTGCCCATCAGTATATTAGCCCCCTTTAGTGCCCATCAGTCCTCTTTACTGCCCTATCCTTTAGTTCTTCATAAAACAAATATAAAAAAAAAAAAAAAAAAAAAAAAAGTTTTAGTAATTTAGTAGTAATTTTGTGTGCTACTTTTGCACGTCACAGTTTCCTTGCCAATACTGTTCAGGAATTTAGTTTTGCACGTCAGGGTTAGTGCAGTGTTATTACACACCCGTAATGTCTCGTCTATTTAGCGTGGAGGAGGCATATGCCATTTTATGTTCAGATACAGAAAGCGCCAGTGAGGGTGGATCTGAGTTTGTGTTATCCTCCTCCAGTGATGAGGAACCCCCTCAGAAACGAAGCAGGGCTAGTGATCCGAATGAGCCCAGCACAAGTGACCCCATATGGCTACCGCCTACCTCTTACACACCTGAAATTCCTGCGTTTACCTCTGCCCCTGGCATAAAAATAAATCCAACTGACTTTCAGGAAATAGATTTTTTTAAATGTTTTTTTTCGGATACTTTAGTTGACCTAATGGTTGTGCAAACAAATTTATATGCACAACAATTCTTAGGCAAAAATCCGACATCCCATTATGCCAGAACCCAAGCTTGGCACCCAACCAATGCAAATGAAATTGCAACCTTCTGGGGGCTCTTGCTCCACATGGGCCTTGTAAAAAAGCCAACCATCAAATCGTATTGGTCCACAGATATTTTGTACGATACACCTGTATTCCGTGCTGTGATGCCACGAAAACGTTTTGAGGCCCTTTTAAAGTTTTTGCACTTTGCTGACAATGAGCAGTACCTCGAGTACCTTGAAAAAGTAATTAAAAAATTAATTTTTAAAGACCAAGAGGGAGGAGCGAGTAGCAGGGCTTCAGGAAGTGAGGCAAATAGAATTGTCCCTGGCCAGCACTTCCCCAGTGAAGTCCCCCCAACGAAAAAAAAGAGCCATCCACAAAAACGATGTCGCGTGTGCGTGAAGAGGGGTATCCGAAAGGATACAATATATCAATGCAGCACTTGCCCCTCCAAACCAGGGCTTTGCATGAAAGAATGTTTCAGAATTTACCATTCTTCAGTGGACTACTAATTTTTTTCATGCCATTTTCAGGATGTCCATATAAACTTCATCTTAAATTTTATGTCACCTTCATTTAAAAATTGTCCACTTGTGCACCAATTGGATATATAAAACAAAAAATCATTATACCCCTAGATGAATACCACCATGGTGGCCCAAAATCACCCAAGCAAAAACTAGGCCTTGAAGAGCCTCATGGTACACCTTCACTTCCGGGTCTCACCGTGTGCCTCAATACAAAAAGGTCCTATATAGGGTATCAATGAACACAGGAAAAAAAAAATTAATGAATTGTGAGTTCTTTTTTTTCTCATTGGTGCTTGATACATCCCCAAAATGTTTCATCAAACCCACGCGTTTGTAAAATAAATTAAAATTCTACCAATTTTGTTTTAATTCCTAATCTGAAAAGTACAATTTCTCACTATACCACTAGATGAATACCTTGAGCGGTGTCGTTTTCTTAATTGGGTCACATCTTGTGAGTTTCCTCTATATTGGTACCTCATGGGCTCTGAAAACACAATATGATGCCTGAAAAATATTCCAGCAGAATCTGTGATCAAACACCAAATGGTGCTCCCTCCTTTCTGACCCTTGCCATGTGCCCATATAGCAGTTTACAGCCACATATGGGGTATTGCTGTAATCAAGAGAAAATGGGTAACAAATTGAGCAGTGCTCTTTCTCCTATTGCCCCTTGTATAAATGAAAAGTTTGGGGCTTAATCAACTTTTTATTGGAAAAAATGCAATTTTTCACTTTCACTGCCCAATGTTTATGACTTCTATGAAACATCTGTGGAGTCCAAATGCTCACTACACCCCTAAAACAAAATCCTCAATGGGTGTAGTTTCCAAAATGGGGTCACTTCTTGGGGGTTTCCACTGTACTAATACCTCAGGGGCTCTTCAAATGCAACATGGCGCCTGAAAACCATTCCAGCAAAATCTGCGCTCCAAAATCCAAATGGTGCTCCTTCCCTTCTGAGCAGAAGTTTATGACCACATATGGGGTATTTCCGTAATCAGGAGAAATTGCTTTACAAATGTTGGGGTGCTTTTTCTCCCTTTTTCCTTGTAAAAATGTGAAAATTCTATGTTTTTTCAGAAAAAAAGTATATTTTCATCTTCACAGACTAATTTCAATAAATGCAGCGAAAAACCTGTGGGGTCAAAATGCTAACTATACCACTAGAAAAATTCCTTGAGGGGTATAGTTTCCAAAATGGGGTCACTTTTGGGGGGTTTCCACTGTTTAGGTCCCTCCAGGGCATTGCAAACATAACACGGCACCGAAAACCATTCCAGTAAAATCAGCACTCCAAAATCCAAATGGCGTTCCTTCCCTTCTGAGCCCTGCTGTGGGTCCAAACAACAGTTTATTACCACATATGGGGTATTGCCGTAATCGGGAGAAATTGCTTTACAAATGTTGGGGTGCTTTTTGTCCTTTATTCCTTGCAAAAATTCGAAATTTCTACGTTTTTCCAGAAAAAAAGTAGATTTTCATTTTCACAGACTAACTCCAATAAACATAGCAAAATACCTGTGGGGTCAAAATGCTAACTATACCCCTAGATAAATTCCCTGAGGGGTGTAGTTTAAAAAATAGGGTCACTTTTGGGTGTTTCCACTGTTTTTACACCACAAGACCTTTTCAAACCTGACATAGTGCCTAAAATATATTCTAAAAAAAGCAGGCCCCAAAATCCACTAGGTGCTCCTTTGCTTCTGAGGCCTGTGTTTCAGTCCATTATCACACTAGGGCCACATGTGGGATATTTCTAAAAACTGCAGAATCTGGGCAATAAATATTGAGTTGCGTTTCTCAGGTAAAACCTTCTGTGGTACAGAAAAAAATGTATTACAAATGAATTTTGTAAAAAAAAATGAAATTTTCAAATTTCAGCTCTACTTTCCTTCAATTCCTGTAAGACGCCTAAAGGGTTGAAACACTTTCTGAATGCGGTTTTGAATACTTTGAGGGGTGCAGTTTTCAAAATGGGGTGTTTTATGGGGGTTTCTAATATATAGGGCACTCAAAACCACTTCAGAACTGAACTGGCCCCTGTAAAAATAGCCTTTTGAAATTTTCTTGAAAATTTGAGAAATTGCTGCTAAAGTTCTAAGCCTTGTAACGTCGTAGAAAAATAAAAGGATGTTCAAAAAACGATGCAAACATAAAGTAGACATATGGGAAATGTGAAATAGTAACTATTTTGTGTGGTATTACTATCTGTTTTACAAGCAGATACATTTAAAATGTGAAAAATCATAATTTCTTCATATTTTCTCAAAATTTTGGTGTTTCACAAATAAGCAATAAATTTATCGACAAAATTTTTTCACTAACCTAAAGTACAATATGTCACGAGAAAACAATCTCAGAATCAATTGGATAGGTAAAAGCATTCCGGAGTTATTACCACATAAAGTGACATGTCAGATTTGAAAAAATGGGTCTGGTCCTCAAGGCCAAAATGAGCTGGGTACTCAAGGGGTTAAAAAAGCAACAGAAACCCGATGAGGGAAAAAAAAACAAAAAACAACTAACGCTCGGTTGACATATGCACTACAATTTCAGTTATTCTATTCCATCAGAGGAACAGACCACCGCAAAAAAAAAAGACACCAATGGCGCTTGACAGAGCCCATTGACTTCAATGGGTTTCGGTCATGGTTTTTGCCAGACTAAATAGCCCTAAATGCTGCTCTATTTTGTATAGCAAAAAATATAGTCTCTCAGAAAATTAGATTACATAAAACCAAATTTCAAAACTGATTTTTAATACCGAAATGTTGGCCTACTGAAAAGTATGTACAGTATATGCACTCAATAACCGCAGTATCACTGTGCTTGAATGGCCAGCAAACTCACCTGACCTAAACCCTATAGAGAATCTATGGGTATCGTCAAGAGGAAGATGAGACACCAGACCCAACAATGCAGACGAGCTGAAGGCCGCTATCAAAGAAACCTGGGCTTCCATAACACCTCAGCAGTGCCACAGGCTGATCGCCTCCATGCCACGCCGCATTGATGCAGTAATTCATGCAAAAGTTGCCCCGGCCAAGTATTGAGGGCCTATACTGTACATACTGTTCAGTAGGCCAACATTTCGGTACTAAAAAATAATTTTTGAAATTGGGCTTATATAATATTTGGAGATACTAAATTTCGGGTTTTCATTAACGGTTACCATAATCATCCACATTAAAAGAAACGCCGGAAATAGATCAGTGTATTGAATCTATATAATATATGAGTCACTTTTTTAATTGAATTACTGAAATAAATGAACTTTTTGAGGATATTCTAATTCATTGAGAAGGACTAGAGATATATATATACATACACACACACATACATATATACACACACACACACACACACACACACACATACACAGTTGCGGAAAAATGCTGCAAAGTAATAATGCTTTCAATAATAGAAGTATAAGGGCTTGTAAACACGTAGCGGAATTGCTGGGTATCTTCCGTCCGGAACCGCGGATGGAAAATACGCAGCCGAACTCAGGGCGCTGCGTATGTTTTGGACCACAGCATGTCAATTCCTGCTGCGGAAAACGAACTGAATTGCTGCGGTTTTCCAGGAGATGTCACCATCTCCTTGCATTGTGAAAAACGCTGCAAAACACACACCATTTTCTGCAGTCAAAAACGCAGGACATAGTGTGTTTTTTCTGCAGCGGAAAGTCTGCTACTTTCAACATAATTGCTGCAGAAATTTGCTACAGCAATTCCGTTACGCGTGGACAAGACCTTAGGCCAAGTTCACACCTGCATTGGTGTGTTCTGTTCTGCGCAAAGGAGCGGTACAGTGGAATAACCGAAGCAACGGTTCCATTTTCCAACAGACATTGGGGTGTGTGTGATTTTCCCGGAGATCGCATGCTGCGCTACTATCTCTGGTAATCTCGGCCGGTTCAGCGACAGAGGCCATACCCCATAAATCACCCCATTTTAAAAACTGCACCCCTCAAAGTATTCAAAACAGCATTCAGAAAGTTTATTAACCCTTTAGGTGCTTCACAGGAATTAAAGCAAAGTAGAGGTAAAATTGACAAATTTACTTTTTTTTTGCCAAAATTCATTTGGAATACATTTTTTTCTGTAACACAGAAGGTTTCACCCAAGAAATGCAACTCAATATTAATTTGCCAGATTCTGCAGTTTTTAGAAATATCCCACATGTGGCTCTAGTGTACTAATGGACTGAAACGCAGGCCTCATAAGCAAAGGAGCACCTAGAGGATTTTGGGGTCTCTTTTTTTAGAATATATTTTAGGCACCATGTCGGGTTTGAAGAGGTCTTGTAGCGCCAAAACAGTGGAATCTCCCGAAAAGTGGTTTTGGAAACTACACACCTCAAGGAATTTATCTAGGGGTATAGTTAGCATCTTGACCCGACAGGTCTTTTGCTTTATTTATTGGAATATGTCGGACAATGAAAATCTACTTTTTTTCTGAAAAAATATTTTTTTAAAAAGTCATTTTACAAGGAATAATAAAAAAGCACCCCAAAACTTGTAAAGCTATTTCTCACGATTACGGCAATACCCCATATGTGGTAATAAACTGCTGTTTGAACCCACCGCAGAGCTCAGAAGGGAAGGTGCACCATTTGGCTTTTGGAGCGCAGATTTTGCTTGGTAATAGTTCTGTTTGGGGTTTTGCTGGTATTTCAGTTTATAATGTGGGGGCATGTGTAATCTGTGCGGAGTACATCAGGGGTATATGTAATCTGTGGCCGGTGTCGCACTGATAAATGGTCCCCAATCTTATCCGCTTTTGGACACACTGCACAATTTGTCGCTATATTCTGAGCGGCAGAACTTATTTTTTCTCCACCGGAGCCGTGCGAGAACTTATTTGTTACGTTACAATCTGTAGTTTTCATTGGTACCATTTTAGGGTACATGTGATTTTTTGATCACTTTTTATTCGATTTTTTGGCAAGCAAAGTGACAAAAAAAAAACATATATTTTGACAATCTTTTTTGTCCTTTTACAGTAATCATTGTGCGCTATAAATGACATTTTACTTTATTCTACAGGTCAATACGATTACGGCGATACCATATACAAAATCGTTGTTTTTTTTTGTTTTGTGGCGTTTGCGCAATAAAATCACTTCTCTATAAAATTATTTATTTTCTGTGTCACCATATTCTGAGAGCCATCATTTTTTTATTTTTTAGTCAAAAAAGCAGTGTAAAGACTTGTTTTTTGCGGGACGGGATGTAGTTTTTATTGGTATTATTTTGAGGTACATGCAAATTTTTGATCACTTTTTATTCTATATTTTGGGAGGGGTGATGACCAAAAAAAATAGCGATGCTAGTATTGTTTTTTTAATTATTTTTTGCGGTGTTCACCCTGCAGGAAAAATATTATAGTTTTATAGTTGGGGTCGTTACGAACGCAGTGATACCAAATATGTGTACTTTAACGTTTTCTTTTTTTTCCTATAATATAAGAATTATAGGGGAAAAAAAAGCATTTTTTGTTTCTGTAACTTAGAACTTGCTTTCACACTTTAAACATTTTTTTATAACTTCTTTTTTTTTTACTTGTTCTACTTGAAGACCTGCAGCACTGATGGCTGCTATAACACATTACACTACCTAGGTAGTGTAACGTGTTATAAACGGTCAGTGTGACCGTCACACTGACAGGAAGCCTATGAGGACCAGCTGGCCTCCGGTTTTGACATGCAACCGACGGCAGCACCCGCAATCGGTCCTCGGGAAAGTTTGTTGTAGCAACAGACTTTCCAGTTTGTTGCTACAACAAACTTTCCCTGCGATCACATGATCGGGACCTGAACCAATCAGGTCCCGGTCAGGTCTCTAAGACCAGAGGCAGGGGTAGACCGCGCGATCCGGGTGTCAGCACTACTCTGAGACACCCGGATGGCGCTTTTAACACCCACTGTGAATTCACGTCAGAGCTGCAAAGAGCAAGCGCCGACGTGAATTTACTGTGGGCGATCAGGAAGCGGTTAATACCGGTGATCATATTCTCTGTAGCCCAAACAATCGGTTCTGCTGTCAGAGAACAGGTTGCTGGGGAGCCGCAGACACAGCCGGCGTCTGAGCGCTTTTCACAGAGCTATGCCGGCTGGAACAGAGATCTGTATATACACGTCCTGGCAGCACGGGGTATGTGCGAAAGGGACATCTATGTACAGATTGTCGGCATGAAAGGGTTAACAGAATAGAAATTTTAATCATATCAAGATTTAGTGTGACCACCCTTTGCCTTCTAAACAGCATCAATTCTTTTAGGTGCATGTGTACACCGTTTTTGAAGGAACTCGCAAGGGAGATTGTTCCAAACATCTTGGAGAGGTAACCACGGATCTTCTGTGGACGTAGACTTCCTCAAATCCTTCTGTCTCTTCATGTAATCCCATGGCTGAAACGTCCAGCAGAAAATATAATAAAGCCATTTTTAAAAGTTAATACTTCCAGTATCTAGAGAGTGCTTTTGGTTTTTTTTCTATGGTCTTCATGTAATCCCAGACAGATTCGATGTTGAGATCAGGGCTCTGTGGGGGCCATATCATCACTTTCAGCAGCCCCAGTTACAGGGGAAATCAGCCCCAGTTACAGGGGAAATCAGCCCTCTCATAGTGACGATTGTTACTAATAGGGCTGTGCTGGGTCTAGTTAGACCCAGCAGCAGTCTGTCAGTAACGGCACCCGGCGATCATGTGACCAGTCACATGAACACCAGGAGGAATAGAGACAGCGGCGCAGCCGCTGCCTCTGTTCCTATACACAGCGTTCATTGAGCGCTATGTACAAGTCATCAGAGAAGACAGAAGCAGCTTCTATCTTCTCCTCAGGGTCCCCAGAAGTCACTGACAGCCAGAGACCCGACATTCAGCTGCCCGATTGCGCGGGCAGCAAGTTAAAACCCGAGCCGTAAAAAGTCTATGGCTCGGGTTTTAAGGAACCGGACCGCTGGCCGTAAAAACACAGCCAGCGGTCGGGAACCAGTTAACATGATGCCTTAGAGTTGCAGACAGTATTTGTAAATGGTTTGTAGGTAGCTACTTCACCCCTTCCCACCCTGTGCCACAATAGTATGTTGCAGCTCATTGTAAAGGGGTATTCCAATTGACAGTATTTTCCTTCCTATCCGTTGGATAGGTCATATATGCTAGATCGGTGGGGGTCCCAGCGGTTGTACCCCCACCTATCACCTAACCAGTGGTTAGATGAAAAAGTTGTAAACTTGTATACCCCTTTAAGATGAGCTACAACATACTACCGTGGGCGCAAGTCCCCCACCACCCGCGATTCGGCAGCTGAGTTCGAATAGAGCGGAGGCCCAGCATGCGCGGTACCGCTTCATTCAGTCTATGGGGCCGACGGAAATAGCCATTTCTTATAAGTTTTGAATGGAGCTGCAGAACGTGGCCGGTATCCGCTCCGTTCAAACTCCTCCAAGCCGATGTCTCGTGGTGCAGGAATTGTGGTCCCCCGTTTTGGCAATCAGTGGGGGTACCAGCAGTCGGACCTCCATCAATCTAGAATTTATCACCTCTATTGGATAGGTGAAAATTGCTGTAGGTTGGAACACCCACAAAAGAGGATCGGTCACTAGTTTCTTAATTTCCTATCTCCTAACTAATCTAATAGGCACTATGATGCTGATAACTACACAGTGTAATTTTTTTTCTAAATATGCTAATTTGGCTATACTTGCAAAATGGGAGGTAACGCTTTCTTTTCACTCTGGGCGGTGTAATGTTTTCTGTATGACGCTGTCCAATCAGCATACAGCTTCTCCCCCTTCCCTGCCCAGCAACACAGTGTGATCATATAGTATACAGCTTCCATTCCTGACTGTTTTCAACTGGTGGAAATACGGCAAATTTCCCATACTGAATTTCCGCAAGGAAAGTCTGAAGCAGATTACAGTTCCAGCCACATGGATAAGATTTGAACAAATGTGATCTACATGCTGCAGAACAATTTCTAGATTAACATTAGAACATGCTGCGGGTTTTAAAATTCGTAGCATGCTCATTCTGTACTGGATGTTCACTGCAGTTTCCAGCATTTTCAATGTAGAAGGGGTAAAAACTGTTAAGGAATAAATATATGTATAATGTATCTGGGACCTCAATGAGTGCAATGCTGAAGAGTAGAACATGTATTAGAATATATGTTGGGTATGTGATGGTATAGAACAACCTATAATCAATGATATAAGTGTAATGTATGTACTACTTCAAGGTAGAAGGATAAACGAGTCTATATTTTGGGTATTATTGAAAGGTTATGGAATGTAATAATCTGCAGATGTTCTGCAGAAACTGGAAATTGCGAATTCATTATGTTATGAGGGTACTACCAGGAACTAGGGGGTTTGTTTGCAGGATGGTTTGTTTCTGGGCGTACAGCCAAGATAGATATGGGTAGAACACCGGATTAAAAACTAGATGTAAGGAATAAGAATAATGTACGTAGAGATAAGAATAATGAGGAAAGAAACCACAAGAATGTATATGTGTCTGCACGTAATTATATGATATTTTTACTATATAAACTCTGTGTCTCTGCAAATAAAGTCAGAAGTATTTTTGCCTTGAGAAACGTCTCAGTGTATCTGTTGCTTCTCCGAGCTCGCACCCCCCCCACCTGATTTGAACCTGCATGGAGATCAAGGCGTAACGTGACCTCATTGCGATCACAGAAATTGGCGCCCGAACAGGGACTTGACCAGAAGGACGGCACCCCACCTAGGGGATCTCCCGGGACTAGAGTGGCGACTCTCCAGACTAAGGAACGTGCAGACCACTGCTGCAGCAAGGTAAGAAGACTTAATTCTTACAAACTCTGCTCTGCACCTTCCTGTCTGGTAGGTCACCTTCCCGGTAGTACTCCTGAGGAATAGAGGGGCCACATGAGGGTATTTTTAGTGTAAAAATCTGGTCAAGTCTATATGTAATCCTACCCTCAGGATAAAGTGCCTGATCTCCATGACAGTATTTGTATGAATGTTGTAGAAACCCAGTTTTGTGTCACAAATGCATTTTAGAATAAGGAAATTGTTTTTGGAAAAAACTTCCGATAATCCGGCAAATTACCAAAAACATGTGTACATGCTTCAGGTGACTACGGGGATTATGATAGGCTAAATTTTAGCCCGAAAATCAAAAATTTTATGCAATCTGATAATCCGGCAAAATACCGAAAATGTGTGTACAGCATTGAGGTACTTGCGGGGATTATCATGCACTGATTTTCAGCTCAAAATTCCAGAATTTTATGCAATCCGATAATCCGGCATGTCAAATGAACATCTTGATTTTACGTTTGCCTTATTATTTGGATCAGGAATATTTGTCATATTACTGTTATGGTGTGGAGGATATCTCCTTGAGTGGTGTTTAAAGTGAATAAGAAGAAAGTAAGCTAGTTATAAAAGGAATTTAATTCTCTGGCCAGAGTAGAAGAAGGTTTAAAAGGGTTTTGAGGGGATAAGTAACTGTATAAAATAGGTGAGAAAGGTAGTGTGGGACTTTCCCTAACAGCCAATAGCCATAGTGTTTGTTAGTGAAGATAAAAACTGAGAGAGAAGGGTAAGAGTCCCCTCCATCATAGCAGGGCTATGGGAAACAGTCACGGCAAACGAGAGTTTGAGGTATGGCATATGGGTGAGCAAGCACCTGTTAAAAGTGTGTAAGCTTACTAGGGGATCGTAAATCCAGAAATTCACCTATCAGGAAAACTACCCCCTACATAACTTAGGGTCTGCCTATAGGCGACCACTTATAACTAGACAATGGGGAACTGGTGTCCCTATTAAGTACGGAAATTAGAAACTGTCTAAAACAGATGAGAATGGAATTCGTCTGTCAGCTAAAATCTGTAACAAGAGTAAGTACGGAAGCTAGAAACTGTCTAAAACAGATGAGAATGGAATTCATCTGTCAGTAGCTAGAATCTGTAACAAGAGTATGAGATGAGCACCCCAAAGGACAAACCGCCAAACAGGTAGTAGCAGAAAGAGAAGGTAAAAAGGCAACGCAGGGAACAAAAAAAAAAAAAAATAAAAAATTAATGAAAGCATGTGGTCTAGAATCCCATGGACGGTTAGACGCAGAAAAATGGAATGAATGTTGTGACACAAAACGTGGATGGTTGAAAGATAAAAAGTTACAGGGGAAAGCAGAAGCATGGAGAAAAGTGTCAGAAGAAGTAGTAGTTGTTTTAATGTTGCAAGTGACCTTATAGTAAATTCCCATATGGTATAATTTAGAATCAACTAGTGTGACAAGAGAAGGGGGAGGTGAAGAACAGCTGCTGGTGAGATAAGAAATGTAATCTTGTTCTTGAAATGAATGGACACAACATTAAATGCTGATATAGATATTTTGTATGACTTTGTGTCATTTTGTAGATTGAATCAGGAAAAGTGATAAATGTAATAATGTATAAGCAGTCCTTCACAGCCAAACCACCAGACACCTCTGTCTTATATGATGAGACCCTTGATCCTGTCATACATTCTGCACAGAGTGCAGAGTTGCTTGCCCTGATCAAGGCATGAAAACTGGCAGAGGGAAAAAGAGGAGGGCGGCTCCAAGCCGCAGATTGGGCAAAAGGTATACTGGAGAACAAAGGGAAGTTGGAAGGTAGAAAGTTGATGAAAAGTGCTTTAGAGGGATTTGCAGAAGAGGAAGTTAGGAATAAGAAATGTATTGTATGTATTAGAAAACAGGACCAGCCGACGCCCGGTAATGGCGTCCGTACCTCATGTTGAGTGTGTCCTCATTGTTGGTGGGAAACCCCCTGCGCACTGTTTCCAATGGGAGAGGCTGCCCCCCCTGCCCCTGATGTGGCCACGCCCGGCCCAACCAAATCAGTATGAAATAATCACCTTGTTAATTTTGTCATTTGTAGTGTTTTTTTCTATTTACAGAAGTTCCAGTCTAGTTCACTGATGAAGCAACACGTCATCATAATATAGAGATGGTGGCCGTCAGATTGTACGGTTAAACATTAACGTGGATAATTCCTGTACAATGGTGTGATGAATGATTGCAGATACGTATGTTGTTTTGCCGGCATTGAAAGTGTTAAGATTGTGAGAGAAGAAGTTGTGAGAAGCTGTGAGTGTGTGACCCCCCTCCCTCCCCTCTAAAGTGTGCTGTGTTTGGGAGGAGGAGGAGGAGGAGGGGGGCTGACTGGGTGCAGTCTGCAGGGCTGATGAGACAAAGGGATCTCAATATGCACTGCTGAGAGATATATATATCAGTAATGTGTACAAACTGAAATACATTTCTTCTCTTTTGCGCATGCGCTGTTGGTTATAAAAGTTACGATATTTATGTGTTATGATGTGATCAGATTTCATGTGTTTTGATGTTAATTCAGATGTATTAAACTACAGATACGGTGAGACACGGGGGTTTGAAAATGTATGTGCCCCCCACCGTTCCCTATTTTTTATATACAGTTTATTGGTTTGCAGTAATTAATGTTATCAGAGATAATATTTTCTGTTTTATTGAATAACTAACTACAATTGTTTTATTTTTGATTTCACACATGAGTTATGTCATTGTAAAGATCAAATGTTTGTCAGGAAAAAGTCATTTTTGTTTCAGGCTGTTGTACATTACAGGGGGTTAAACTAGTGTTATGTTGAGATGTAGTTTTGAACTCTGCTACATCACTCTCGCAGAGTCCACAAAGGGGGGAAGGGTGAAGGAACTGATCAGGTACAATTTTGGTTTATGTGTAAGAGACCATCCCCCTCCAGCAAAGTTACACAGGAGGCGATGTGACATCACTCACACGAGTCTTTATGGATTTAGATGAGGGAGAAGGCAAAACAAAACTTGTCTGGACATTGTTAATTTGATGTAAAGTTTTTGGGAATGTTTTATTTTTATTTGTTTTTGTATTAATCAAGTATTTGCAGAACCTGATAAAAAAGTGAGATTCTCAAAGTATTGTGGATTATCAGCTGAATGAGGAGGAGTTGTGTTTGGTAGCGGCTTGTGACACCAATCCATGGAGTACCTCTACGCAAGCATATACTTTGTACTGTACTGAACAAAATGGACATGCCACTGCAGTTCTCACACAAAGTCATGGACCACAGCAGCGCCCGGTAGCATATTATTCAGCTAGACTAGACCCTGTGGCCCGAGGTTCCCCATCATGTGTGAGAGCTATCATTGCTGTAAATTCAATGTTAAACAAGGCCTCAGATTTGGTCCTGGCATTTCCACCACATGATATTACTGCTATTCTAACTCAAGTACAACCTAAGCATTTGTCCACTGCAAGACATTTGAGATTAACCTGTGCTCTTCTTCTTCCTGAGCAGGTTACTTTACACCGCTGTACTACATTGAACCCAGCTACCTTACTGCCTTTGGAGCAAGGGGGAGAAGACGTAGGTAAAGTATGGTCACAATTTTTGCCTGAAACTGATGAACATGATTGTATGGCCCTTATGGCCCAGGAAACAGTGGGCTTTGCACATATGAAAGATACCCCACTCCAAAACCCAGACCTAATACTCTTTGTGGATGGTTCAAGGTATTGTGTAGAAGGATCTTTTCTTACAGGATATGCAGTAACCACCGAAGATGTAGTCCTAGAAGCAGCCTCCTTACCAGCGTCCCGCTCAGCACAAGAAGCGGAGCTTAAGGCCCTGGCAGCAGCATGCCAACATGCAGAAGGAAAGACAGCAAATATATACACTGACTCTCGATATGCTTTTGGGATTGCACACGATTATGGCCCCATATGGAAGGCTAGACAGTTTTTGACCTCTGCAGGTACACCTGTAAAGAATGCAGACTTTGTAAAATACTTGATGGCGACCCTGATGTTACCTACAGAAGTAGCAGTAGTAAAAATTAAAGCTCACACTAAGGTGAGTTCACCAGAGACAAAAGGGGAAATGCCCTGGCAGACGAAGCAGCAAAGCAAGCAGCACAGAAGCTACCCGTGTTAGCAGCCGTATGTCAGATAAAAGATCCAGAGGAAACAAGACCAGCTGTAAGCCCGGAACTACTGCAAAAACTTCAAGGACAAGCAACAGAAGAAGAAAAAGACAAGTGGACGGCCCAAGGAGCAACGCTACGAAAAGATGGCCTCTGGCAATGCCAGAATAAACTGTGCCTGCCTAAGACAATGTTCCCAATGATGGCCCAAATAACACATGGAGCGACTCACCAGTCAAAAACGGCAATGATGGACTTGGTAAACAAGGTGTGGTATGCCCCAGGGTTTAGTGTGATGGCCAGCAGTTTTACACAAGGATGCATGATCTGTGCAACACATAATATTGGAAGAACTGTAAAAGTACCACAGAAGCACACACCCAGACCTATATATCCGTTCCAGAGACTGCAGATAGACTATATTCAATTACCAAAAGTCGGTACCTAGGAGTATGTGCTTGTTTGTATTGATCTCTTTTCAGGATGGCCAGAAGCTTTTCCAGTAACCAAAGCTACAGCCGTAGCCACAGCAAAGAAACTGATCAACGAGGTGGTGTGCAGATATGGAGTTCCAGAGGTGATCGAGAGCGACAGAGGAACTCATTTTACGGGTGAAATCATGAACCATGTGTTGTCAGCTCTAGGCATAAGTCAAGCCCTACATACACCATACCATCCACAGAGCAGTGGGAAGGTTGAGAGACTAAATGGGACTCTCAAATTGAAAATCCAAAAAGCAATGGTAGAAAACGGGAAACCATGGACCGAGTGTCTACCATTAGCCTTGTTCTCAGTAAGATACACGCCCACAAAAAGAACAGGTCTCAGCCCATATGAGATCTTATTTGGGTCGGCTCCCAGATTAGGATGTTATTTTCCACAGGTGCTCCAAATGCAGTATGGTAGACTAACAGATTATGTATAAACGCTGAACAAACAATTGACCAAGGTGCATGCACAAGTCTTTGCTTCCATTCCAGATCCTGATTCAGTTGAAGGGACGCATAAGCTAGAACCAGGAGATTGGGTCGTTGTCAAAAGACACGTGAGGAAGAGCCTTGAGCCACGATTTGATGGTCCTTTTCAAGTCCTACTCGTTACAAGCACCTCAGTGAAGCTCGAAGGAAAGGCAAGCTGGATTCACGCCAGTCATTGTAAAAAGGTTCTTCAGCCAGAAGAATGAAGATCTTTGCGGTTGTTGCGGCGGTTGTTGCGTGTGCTCTTATACAAAAAGGCAGAACTGCTACTCCTGTACACGTAATCAGTACAGAATCACTGGAACAGTTCAGGACAGGGTGGGCGAATGCCACAGTGATAGAAAGCAGGGTAACTACACCTGTAAGGCCAATGCCCCGTGTTATACTACAAATGTGACTACAACCGAAGGGACCACATGGAGGGACTGTGTACCTTCACATAGACAAAACAGCCAGCATTAGCATACAAGAAGAGACGCCGGGGCTGTTGCTTTGTTGTTATGAACCAGATTTACAGTATCGACAGAAATATACAACCAGTAAAAATAGAAACAAAATGATAAATAAGACTTACAAAAGATGCAACAAGGAGAGGCTCAACTCTACGATTGTAATAAAAGAAACTGATGGGATGATATTATGTATGAATAATAGCCAAATAAGAAATAGAAGATATTTTGTATTCTTGATAACAATTTTAAGAGATAGTTTTAAGCCACATATAACAGTACAAAGTCTGGAAAGAATCCCACACA
The DNA here is from genome assembly GCF_050947455.1 of Rhinoderma darwinii. Classification (NCBI taxonomy): domain Eukaryota; kingdom Metazoa; phylum Chordata; class Amphibia; order Anura; family Rhinodermatidae; genus Rhinoderma; species Rhinoderma darwinii. The sequence continues at coordinate 127,066,410 of NC_134687.1, read as the reverse complement.
CTTGTAAGAGCGCTGTAACCCAACAGCAGAAAAAGAATGTACACTTCAATATTTCCTTCCCTGAATCCCCCAGCTGTCATAGACAAAAAAGAGAATGGCATGACCCGCTATTAGGAGGGGTAGGAACGGGATTAGGAGTATTGAATGGTATACAGTTAGAAACAGTTATGAACAAATGAAACTCAGTGGGAGACGACACATCTACTGCATTAAGGAGAGGTGCCTCATGGTTACCTACTACCTCTGACTTACAGCAAAAAGGGTTAGCTATAGATGAACTGTTTCTAAATGTTTTTAATGAAAGCATGCTAACCGAATATAGAACATTACAGAATGTATCAACTTTAGTAAATTGGACAGTATGTACGCTTAAAACGATGTGGCAACAAGAACAGATGAATAAATTGTTTAGTAGTCATGTTAGGCAATGGACAGACATTCTGCCCATAGGAAAGAGAAATGATACGTGGTTATTGTTACAGCCTGAGTATACTGAGTGTACACCTAAATGGTGTGCAGGAAGACTAATAGCATTTCATGTGAAAAATCCTACTCTATTATGCAAATTTATTGTTATGCCAATGGTAATGATTGATCCGGTGACATTATTAGGACAATATTGGATGCCGGAAATGAAAGGAACACACATAGATTCTCAAAATAAGACAAGGAATATAGATTTGTGCCAGTTAACAGAGCAAGGATATGTATGTAATGAACAGTCAGGGATATATGAACCCTGTCTAATGCAGCACCAGGATAATGTATGCGCACTCACTATAATCCCAGAAGCTAACCTACAGGTTTATATTGAAGTAGGTCCACAGCATGTATGCTTAATAACTAACGACAAGCAGACCCTTAGCCAGTTTAATCTCATAGGACCATTTTCAGGATGTCTATACAATGTGACGCATTTGACTTGGGGGAACCAAACTATAGTGTTCCTGCCTACTTTAGAAGAAATAATGTCCACTGTATGGGTACCTGAACCTTTGCCCTATGGAAATTTTAGTTTGCCACTGGAAGAGTTAAAACAAGTGTTACAAAAGTCTAAAGACGTAAAGAAATTGATAGCAGCCCATAATGTAACTCTAAGTAAAGTGAAAGTATTGGCTACAATAGCAGCTAGGGAAGTAATAAATTTATCGTCAGCAATAAAAGATGCTAGTGCCCATCATTGGTATGACATATTTACAGGATTTTCCCCCACTGCCACTAAGATACTGCACGTGTTATTCCAACCCTTGATATGTTTCATAATATTGTTTATATTGCTTACATGTTTTAATTGTTATACATTTTGCAAAATAAGGGAAGCATTCAATCAGAGGCCTATACATTATGATGAAAAAGTGTTGTGTGATTACCCCACCTACATACCTGTGTGAATCAAGTGAAGAAATGGATCGAAGCCTTGCTATCAAGAGATAGAAGTAGCATTGGAATTTAGGTGTTGGTAAAATCACAAAAGGAGGGATTGTTAAGGAATAAATATATGTATAATGTATCTGGGACCTCAATGAGTGCAATGCTGAAGAGTAGAACATGTATTAGAATATATGTTGGGTATGTGATGGTATAGAACAACCTATAATCAATGATATAAGTGTAATGTATGTACTACTTCAAGGTAGAAGGATAAACGAGTCTATATTTTGGGTATTATTGAAAGGTTATGGAATGTAATAATCTGCAGATGTTCTGCAGAAACTGGAAATTGCGAATTCATTATGTTATGAGGGTACTACCAGGAACTAGGGGGTTTGTTTGCAGGATGGTTTGTTTCTGGGCGTACAGCCAAGATAGATATGGGTAGAACACCGGATTAAAAACTAGATGTAAGGAATAAGAATAATGTACGTAGAGATAAGAATAATGAGGAAAGAAACCACAAGAATGTATATGTGTCTGCACGTAATTATATGATATTTTTACTATATAAACTCTGTGTCTCTGCAAATAAAGTCAGAAGTATTTTTGCCTTGAGAAACGTCTCAGTGTATCTGTTGCTTCTCCGAGCTCGCACCCCCCCCACCTGATTTGAACCTGCATGGAGATCAAGGCGTAACGTGACCTCATTGCGATCACAAAACCAAAGCACGTACCACGTGCGGACCTGTCTGCAGAAACGCTGCAGCACTTCAGTCCTGTGTGAATCCAGGCTAGGCGGAGATCCACCCATCGCACGCACAGTAATGTCCGTGGCTGCAGGCTGTCAGCTCCGACCTCCCCGACAGCCGCAGCCACGAGTCGGCAAGCGCTGGCCCCAGCCTCCTCCTCAGGAGACGCCAGCGCTCGCGTCCACTCACCTCTGCCGGATCCCGTGGGGTGCGCGAACACGCTCGAGCCCGCACTTAAAGGGGCAGCGCACGCACTGGACCTCATGGACGAACTTAGTCCTGTGAGTACCCTGGACTATAAGAGAGGTCCAGACACCTAGATCTATGCCTGAGCATTGTTGTGTTCCCTATAGTTTGTCTATGTGATGGCCTCCTAGTCTGTTTCCTGTTCCAGTCCCTGTATCTATACTGGTTTCCAGTTCCTGTCTGAGCTGCCACAGATACCTATAGAACTATAGACAATCACCTGCTCCCTGTTGGCCAGCTGCCTTACCGCCAAGGCGGTACGGCCCAGTGGGTCCACAGACCATTCGTGACATTATATATATATATATACACACACACACACACACACACACATATATATACACACACACACAACCGTTCAAAAGTTTAGGGTCACTTAGAATTTTCCTTATTTTTGCAAGAAAAGCACAGTTTTTTTTCAATGAAGATATTAAATTAATCAGAAATACACTCTATACATTGTTAATGTGCTAAATGACTATTCTAGCTGCAAACGTCTGGTTTTTAATGCAATATCTACATAGGTGTATAGAGGCCCATTTGCAGCAACCATCACTCCAGTGTTCTAATGGTACATTGTGTTTGCTAACTGTGTTAGAAGGCTAATGGATGATTAGAAAACACTTGAAAACCCTAGTGCAATTATGTTAGCACCACTGTAAACAGTTTTGCTGTTTAGAGGAGTTATAAAACGGACCTTCCTTTGAGCTAGTTGAGAATCTGGAGCATTACATTTGTGGGTTCGATTAAACTCTCAAAATGGCTAGAAAAAGAGAGCTTTCATGTGAAACTCGACAGTCTATTCTTGTTCTTAGAAATGAAGGCTATTCCATGCGAGAAATTGCTAAGAATCTGAAGATTTCCTACAACGGTGTGTACTACTCCCTTCAGAGGACAGCACACACAGGCTCTAACCAGAGTAGAAAGAGAAGTGGGAGGCCCCGCTGCACAACTGAGCAACAAGACATGTACATTAGAGTCCCTAGTTTGAGAAATAGACGCCTCACAAGTCCTCAACTGGCAGCTTCATTAAATAGTACCCGCAAAACGCCAGTGTCAACGTCTACAGTGAAGAGGCGACTCCAGGATGCTGGCCTTCAGGGCAGAGTGGCAAATAAAAAGCCATATCTGAGACTGGCTAATAAAAGGAAGAGATTAATATTGGCAAAAGCACACAGACATTGGACAGAGGAAGATTGGAAAAAAAGTGTTATGGACAGACGAATCGAAGTTTGAGGTGTTTGGATCACACAGAAGAACATTTGTGAGACGCAGAACAACTGAAAAGATGCTGGAAGAGTGCCTGACGCCATCTGTCAATCATGGTGGAGGTAATGTGATGGTCTGGGGTTGCTTGGGTGCTGGTAAAGTGGGAGATTTGTACAAGGTAAAAGGGATTTTGGATAAGGAAGGCTATCACTCCATTTTGCAACGCCATGCCATAACCTGTGGACAGCGCTTGATTGGAGCCAATTTCATCCTACAACAGGACAATGACCCAAAGCACACCTCCAAATGATGCAAGAACTATTTAGGTTAGAAGCAGGCAGCTGGTATTCTATCTGTAATGGAGTGGCCAGCGCAGTCACCAGATCTCAACCCCATAGAGCTGTTGTGGGAGCAGCTTGACCGTATGGTACGCAAGAAGTGCCCATCAAGCCAATCCAACTTGTGGGAGGGCCTTCTGGAAGCATGCGGTGAAATTTCTCCCGATTACCTCAGCAAATTAACAGCTAGAATGTCAAAGGTCTGCAATGCTGTAATTGCTGCAAATGGAGCATTCTTTGACGAAAGCAAAGTTTGAAGGAGAAAATTAATATTTGAAATAAAAATCATTATTTCTAACCTGGTCAATTTCTTGACTATATTTTCTAGTATTTTTGCAACTCATTAGATAAATATAAGTGTGAGTTTTCATGGAAAACATAAAATTGTCTGGGTGACCCCAAACTTTTGAACGGTAGTGTACACACACACACACACACTAGCTTTTATATCCGGCGTTGCTCGTGAGGTTGACTTATGGTATAGATGGCGTCCGTCAGAGTGCCATGCGTCAGACACCGGCGCCATGTTGCATGATGCGGGATTCCGCGCACGCCCCGTGCAGCACAAGAACACCCCCCCCCGCCCATGCGCCATTGCTTCCCCACATCGCGGCTTTCCGCGCATGCCTAATGCAACGGCCGTGGCAGGACCAAGCACCCCGCCTCCCGTACCCAGTGCGCATGCGCCGGGGCCGACACCAGGAGAAACACGGTGCGCCTCCCTGCGCATGCGCAGTACGACGGGCGCCTCAAGTCTAACAGAGGAATGATGCAGCTCCAGGGAAAGTGAATGTGTGTAGTGGTGTAGGCAAAAACCACAATGTGTGCCCCGCTTATAATAATAATAAACGGTACAGAAGAAGTGTGTTATTAAAGGTTGGAGATGATCGAAAGAATCCATAACCATCAATATTATGTAGGAATAAAGACAACTTCCCCCTTGGCACATCCTGTTAGTATGGTGGCCTCGATGACCTGATCCATTTTAAACCAATGAAAAATAGGGCTTCAAACAAACTTTCGAAAATATATATGAAAGACACACACACACACCCCACACACCCCACACACACACCCCACACACACCCCACACACACCCCACACACACAATTTAGCTATCCACAACTTCTAATGCACACTGAAACTAGATGGTCAGCCTTCACATGCCATGGCTACTACACTAGAAACACAAAAAAGAAAAAAAAAAAAAAAAAAAAGAATCCTTTCCGTTGTCCTTGAAACAAGCTCACCTATATTATCTACACTCAGAATTTTTGATATGTTGCATCTAGCTATCAGTCCAACAACAAATTTTCAATCTACGGCAAACAGAAAATGTAGTTTGTGTCATCTTAAAAAAATAAAAAATTTGAATACTACGTTTTCTGTAACCTTACTGCTGCCTTTAGCAATTTCCTTTCTACTTTGCATATGGCAATACAGATGGTGCTAGACCACTCAGCAGACTCGAGGATCGTTATGAGATAAGAATGAGTTGAAGGAAAATGGGTCAGAGAAGATTACCGTATGTAATCATTGAATTTCTAAAGTGTGTGTTTTATACAGGCTTAATTATATAAAAGTTAAAAATAAAATTTATATATATATATATATATATATATATATATATATATATATTTTTTTTTTTTTATTTTTTTTAAATATTTTTTTTAAATAAATAAATATTTATTTAGCACTCTTATTCTTAAAAAATAAGGCATTAATACGGTTTTCACAGAAAGTGAGTAAGGGGGGCCATGTAAGGACTACGCTCCAATGCAATGTTTACATGCAGCAACTCTCAGTTCAGTGGGTGACATAGGGATGAAGAGATATTCTTTATGTATTAAAATAATAATTATTATTAGATTTAACGTGATTGGTGAATGAAGTAAAAAAAAAAAAAAAAAAACACAAGATAGACATGCGCCAAAATAGTACGAAAAGAAAGTACAATTAGTCCCACAAAAAAAACAAGACCTCATTCAAACTCGTCCACCTAAAATTAGAAAAAAAAAAAATGACTGCCGGGAGGCAAAAGCCCTGCTTGGTATACATTCTTTTAAACATTGTGGCCAATATCAGAGGTGTACGTCAGGGAATACTCCCGACATACCTCCAACGTATAACCCAAGCATGATGTCAGCAGACCCTTAGACGCCATGCACATGACCATGCCCGTAATCATGGTCCGTGATTATGGGCACTGCCGGCCGTAGAAAGCCGTCCGCATTTGCAAGCCGTGCTCCCATTATAAAAGAAAAATAAAAAAAATAGGACATGTATTTTTTTTTACAGGAGGTTTCTACGACACGAACACTTTCCCCTAAATATACAGGAAGGTGTCTGTCAGCCATAGAAATGAATGGGTCCATAATTACAGATCGTAATTACAAACAAAATCTACGGTTGTGTGCATGGGGCCCAAGGCATTTAAATTTAAAAAAGGCTGATTTTACCGACATCGGGCGTGGAGAGTAGTTACTATTGCTGGGCAGTACAGTTGCCATGGCAACCGTACACGCCCGCAGAGTATGACTGGAGCTACACTTTAATTGTATGATTGTAAAATGAGAAGCATCCTTTGAAAGTGTTGCATAGTATGTAAAATTATTCTAATATAATGCTACAAATAATAAGAGTAGACAAAACAATTCGTAGAATTTCCATTCCAAACACCCTCCTTCTGTGATGTAAATTATTTCAATTTAATTAAATTCTGCTGGTACACGGACGAAAGATGGCATCTTGCTGGGTTAAATTTTTGTATATATATGTAACATTGTCATAAAATTACCTTAGAGGAAGCCATCGATCTAATTATTAAAAATAATTTTGTATGAATGTAGAATGCATTAATAAAATATTAGACACTTTAGGCTATATTCACACCTGCATCGGCGTGTTCCGTTGTTCTGCTCAGAGGAGCAGAACGAGGGAATAAAAGAAGCAACGACCCCTCCGCACAATGGGCAACGCCGGTGGCAGACGGAACCCATTGACTTTAATGGGTTCCGTCTGCTTGGCCGTGTTTTCAACGGGAACAATAGCAAAGCGTGCTGCGCTATTGTTTTTCGGTAATCCTTGCGAGATCTGCGATGGAGACCCCTTACAGAGCCTCCAACGCATATGAACAGAGCCTTCGCTTTTTCCATGCTCAGAAATGATTATGTTAAACTTATTTTGTAATTATACATGTACTATTATTGACAGGGAAATGTTCACCGCAAAAGCTAGGCACATGCTTACCTTACGTTTTATAAAGGGGGGGCAGCACAAAATCAGATAATCATCTGTTTTTAACTTAAGGGCGGGTTTACAGGAGTGGTATTTGGCAGATTTCCCTGTGTTTTTTATCTGAGACACTGGAATTCTGTTAAATTGAACGTATCAGAGTCCAGAAGACTTAGAAACTAAAGAATCAGCCATATTTAATACATTGACAGAGACAAAATTTGACTTCCCCGTGGCCCCACTAAAGGGGCATCATCACTGTGAGGGAGGCACTAAGGCGGCATCATTACTGTGAGGGAGGCACTAAGGCAGCATCATTACTGTGCGAGAAGCACTAAGGCGGCATATGTACACCTTGTTCCAAATTATTTTGCACATTGGATTTAAGTGTCAAACATTTAATTATTCGTTTTTCAATTAAACTCATGGATGGTATTGTGTCTTAAGGTATGTGCACACGGTAGCAGGCTTTTACGTCTGAAAAGACACTGTTTTCAGGAGAAAACAGCTGCCTCGTTTCAGACGTAAATGCTCCTCCTCGCATTTTGCGAGGCTTCTCTGACAGCCGTAAATTTTGAGCTGTGCTTCATTGAGTTCAATGAAGAACGGCTCAAATTACGTCTGAAAGAAGTGTCCTGCACTTCTTTTGACGAGGCTGTATTTTTTACGCGTTGTCGAATGACAGGTCGTCTGCACAGTACGTCGGCAAACCCATTCAAATGAATGGGCAGATGTTTGCCGACGTATTGGAGCCTTATTTTCAGACGTAAAACGAGGCATAATACGCCTCGTTTACGTCTGAAAATAGGTCGTGTGAACCCAGCCTTAGGGCTCTTTGGATCATTGTAATCAATCTCAGACACCTGTGATAATTAGTTTGCCAGGTGTGCCCAATCAAAGGAAAACTACTTAAGAAGGACGTTCCACATTATTAAGCAGGCCACAGGTTTCAAGCAATACGGGAAAGAAAAAGGCTTTCTCTGCTGCCGAAAAGCGTGAAATAGTGCAATACCTTGGAGAAGGTATGAAAACATTGGATATTTCAAGAAAACGTAGGCGTGATCATCATACTGTGAAAAGATTTGTGGCCGATTCAGAGCACAGACTGGTTTGTTCAGATAAAGGCATAATGAGGAAGGTTTCTGCCAGACAAATGAATGGGATTAGGAGAGTAGCTGCTAAAATTCTATTGCATAAGGCTATTATTCGGCCACCCCTAAACAATGCTCACAAGCAGAAACTGTTGCAGTGGGCTCAGAAATACATGAAGACTAATTTTCAAACCGTGTTGTTTACTGATGAGTGCCGTGCAACCCTGGATGGTCCAGATGGATGGAGTAGTGGATGGTTGGTGAATGGCCACCATGTCCCAACAAGGCTGCGACGTCAGCAAGGAGGTGGCGGAGTCATGTTTTTGGCTGGAATCATGGGGAGAGAGCTGGTAGGCCCCTTTAGGGTCCCTGATGGTGTGAAAATGACCTCTGCAGAGTACGTAGAGTTTATGACTGACCACTTTCTTCTGTGGTACAAAAAGAAGAACTGTGCCTTCCGTAGCAAAATTATCTTCATACATGACAATGCACCATCTCATGCTTCAAAGAATACCTCTGTGTCATTGGCTGTAATGGCCATAAAAGGAGAGAAACTCATGGTGTGGCCCCCATGTTCCCCTGACCTCGAACCCTATTGAGAACCTTTGGAGCATCCTCAAGCAAAATACCTATGAGGGTGGGAGGCAGTTCACATCAAAACAGAAGCTCTGGGAGGCTATTCTGACATCCTGCAAAGATATTCAAGCAGAAACTGTTCAAATACTCACAAATTCAATGGATGCAAGAATTGTGAAGGTGATATCAAAGAAGGGGTCCTATGTTAACATGTAACTTGGCCTAAGTTTTTTTTTTTTTATGAAAGAGCTTTTGATTTCTGTAAATATGACCTCCTGATGCTGCAAATTCAACAAATTACCATTTTAGTTCTCTTTACAACCTTTAAAATGTTTTGATCTCTGTTGTGCATAATGATTTGAAACAGTGCAATTTGAGTTTTTTACTTCTAAAAAAAAAATCTGTTAACATTAGGAGATTTGTTCAATAAAATTAGCATTATACTGCAACGGTTGATGGCTTGAAGATTATACTGACTGTCATTTGCATCGACTATTTAGGAAAATCAGCGAAAAATAACATTTGCATAATAATTTGGAACGCGGTGTAGTGTGAGGGAGGCACTAAGGAGTCATTAGTATGGTGTTGGGCCAAAGGTGGGCAATATTACTGTGTATGGAACACTGCACAAAGGCACTATTACAGCGTGGGGATCTACTGTAGCGCTTTGCCACTGTTCTTTTTACGGGTATTTACTATTTTTGAAGCAGCACAACACTTAAATGCTGAAGCAGGATGGGAAGCTGTACAGGGTGAAAACGTGCTGGTATAGCGGAGAGCTAAAGATATCTGGGCAAGAAACTCTGCAGAGTCGAGTCATAGCCGGGAGAAGTTGTAATGACAGCCTGTGTCGGATGGCGAGAAAGAGAGGAATTAAGATATATGAGATCTATTTGAAACAATATATAAAAAAAGTTAAAAAGGATAAACCAAAAGAAATAATCAGAATTGTTAAAGTTATTTTGGGTAAACATCTCTCAAAGCTTTCAAAAATCTTTTGACATGTCATAGTGACACGTCAGAAGATTTGATCCGTCCAGGCACGGAGAGGTTGATCATTTCTGATCAGCTTTCCTCAGAAAGCCGATGTAGCGGAGTATAGGCCTGGTGTTCGGGCATATAGACTTTCTATTGAGCCCGTACACCACTTGCTCGCTTTCCGGGAAAAGGCGATCAGAAATGAAACAGTGCTGCAGCTTCGGTTTAGCAATTGGTGGGGGTCTCCTTGCTCAGACCCCCACCGATCAGGACTTCTCACATGTCACTAGGGCATATCAAAAGTTCAGTTAATTTTGAAATAAGCACATAGCAAATATATTTAGATTTTTATTAGAAAAATTATTAAATGCACAATTGCAATTAAACCTGAAAACTCAGGTTCGAGTACAGTTAATGTCAAACCCCAGATCTACGAAGCAGAAATATGGGCTGGAGTATGAAGGGCTGTGAATCTGGTGAGCTGCAGAACGGACACGCAGGGCAGCAAATTAATTCATTTTACTGACGCTGTAGGATACAAAATAAATACCTATTTTACTAGTAATTAGTCAAGTGAGGCCATCACTTTCTTAGTCAATAGAAATCTACATATTTTTCTTTAGGGTTTTCTTTGGAGGTGTGCGGTCGTTTTATAACAATCCAACACACAAGCAAAGCCGCATATATTAGTGAAGTAAAAATAATAAATTATTAACAAAGGTTTCTGAACGAAGCTCAGTAGTGAAACCTTAAACCGAGCTTTGAGCAGAAAGAGCTTATTTCCTATTTAGATCAGAAACAGTAACTGATCCTGGGGCTCATGGAAACACCACTTTTTCTAAGGCCTAATCACCTAAAATGTGGCCGCAGACACAAGTCACCAGCCAAACTTCACAAAGTGATACATTACTGCATTACTGCCACTTCCTAGGTTCTTATTTCAAACGTGAAAAACCAGTTGGACTGCATCAGGGTAGACCTTAAAATTGCAGCATTCACACCGACCGGAGAAACGTGACTGGAATTGTGCAGGATCGTCTTACCTCTAATGAGAGAGACTGCAGGAACACAAAGATGTATACTAAGACTCTAGTCGAGAGTAATGCTGATGGTAAATATGCCCCTAGGACCCGTTCAACCTGCTGCAAAATAAAATACAGTATGCAGGATCCCACACTACCTGACATCAATGATCCAGTATTTTTATATTTTTATTACTCTTAATGGAGGACAGAAAGTGCATAAGTTTATCGATTTCAGTCACATAAAACTGCTGCAATGGGAATAAGGCCTAAGAGTATATCCACACGCGGCAGATTCATTGCAGAAATTTCTGAAACTGAAAAAACTATTTAAAAATTCAGCCATTTCTGCAAGATATCGGCCACGTGAAAGTATTCAAGTTCTTTGTAGGTCATTGTAAGGCTGGATTCCCACGGGTACATTTATGCAGCGTATCCAACCTAAAACCCGCAAGGAATTCCAGCCGGAAAACCGCACCAAAGATTGTGGTGCAGATTTTCAGACGGAATGTCTGCTGCGATAAAACAGTACTGTTAAAAAAATAAAAATAAAAAAAATTTACCACCCGGGTAAGTAAAAGTAATTTTGTTACAGGTGGCTTCAGTGCAAAGTTATCCACTCCGTTCCAGGCAACCATTAGACTATGTGACCCGGACTCTGACTCCCTGAATCTAAGCGTCTGCTGTGTGGATCGGATGTCAGTCTAGCTATGCAAGCCCTTAAAGAGGCTCTGTCACCACATTATAAGTGCCCTATCTCCTATATAAGGCGATTGGCGCTATAATGTAGGTGACGGTAATGCTTTTTATTTAGAAAAACTATCTATTTTAAACCACTTTGAGTGATTTTTAGCTTTATGCTAATGAGTTTCTTAATGCCCAAGTGGGCGTGTTTTTACATTAGACCAAGTGGGCGTTGTACAGAGGAGTGTATGACGCTGACCAATCAGACGTGATGTTTATTCAGAATCCTGACACTTCTGAATCTTTTCTGTGAGATTCCAGCAAGGCAAGCGTAATCTCGCGAGATTACGATGTAACCTGTCATTACAAACGAGATTACGCTTGCCTTGCTGGAATCTCACAGAAAAGATTCAGAAGTGTCAGGATTCTGAATAAACATCCCGTCCAAGCTGGTAGTGATGTATATTCATTATCAGGACACTATAGTAATGTTAGTGTTCGTGTATGTAGCTGCACATAACGATATAACTATATCGCTAGTGCAGTGTAAATGAATGGAGAGAAGTGTATGACGCTGATTGGTCAGCGTCATACACTCCTCTGTACAACGCCCACTTGGTCTAACGTAAAAACACGCCCACTTGGGCATTAAGAAACTCATTAGCATAAAGCTAAAAATCGCTCATAAAATGGTTTAAAATAGATCGTTTTTCTAAATAAAAAGCATTACTGTCACCTACATTACAGCGCCGATCTTCTTATATAGGAGACAGGACACTTATAATGTGGTGACAGAGCCTCTAAGATTTATGCTGGGCTCAAGCGTAGCGTAAACAGTACTGAAATTCTGCAACGAAATTCTGTGCGGAAATTTCACAGCATTTACAGTAGCAGCAAAATGAATCACGCTGCAGAAAAAAAATATTCATAAGTTGACAAGCGGGGCTGTTTTTAAATCCACAGAATGTCAATTTATGCCACGGATTTGTTGCAGGTTTTCCCCATTGAACTCAATAGAGAGGTAAAACCTGTAGCAAATAGCATATGTTGCGATTTTGCAACAGAAACGCTGCGTTTCAGCCACAAACTGCATTGCATGCAGTGCTACTATGTTCGGCAAAAACAACAGAACCGGTGATGGAGACCGGGCCTCTCATGCAGGTGTCAACAGAGCCTTAGACTTAGTGGTCTTCATATATATATATATATATATATATATATATACACACACACACACAACACACACACAGTGAAGGAAATAAGTATTTGATCCCTTGCTGATTTTGTAAGTTTGCCCACTGTCAAAGACATGAACAGTCTAGAATTTTTAGGCTAGGTTAATTTTACCAGTGAGAGATAGATTATATTAAAAAAAAAATTTAAAAAAAAAAAAAAAAAAAATCACATTGTCAAAATGATATATATTTATTTGCATTGTGCACAGAGAAATAAGTATTTGATCCCCTACCAACCATTAAGAGTTCAGTCTCCTCCAGACCAGTTACACGCTCCAAATCAACTTGGTGCCTGCATTAAAGACAGCGGTCTTACATGGTCACCTGTATAAAAGACTCCTGTCCACAGACTCAATTAATCAGTCTGACTCTAACCTCTACAACATGGGCAAGACCAAAGAGCTTTCTAAGGATGTCAGGGACAAGATCATAGACCTGCACAAGGCTGGAATGGGCTACAAAACCATAAGTAAGACGCTGGGTGAGAAGGAGACAACTGTTGGTGCAATAGTAAGAAAACGGAAGACATACAAAATGACTGTCAATCGACATCGATCTGGGGCTCCATGCAAAATCTCACCTCGTGGGGTATCCTTGATCCTGAGGAAGGTGAGAGCTCAGCCGAAAACTACACGGGGGGAACTTGTTAATGATCTCAAGGCAGCTGGGACCACAGTCACCAAGAAAACCATTGGTAACACATTACGCCATAATGGATTAAAATCCTGCAGTGCCCGCAAGGTCCCCCTGCTCAAGAAGGCACATGTACAGGCCCGTCTGAAGTTTGCAAATGAACATCTCGATGATTCTGAGAGTGATTGGGAGAAGGTGCTGTGGTCAGATGAGACTAAAATTTAGCTCTTTGGCATTAACTCAACTCGCCGTGTTTGGAGGAAGAGAAATGCTGCCTATGACCCAAAGAACACCGTCCCCACTGTCAAGCATGGAGGTGGAAACATTATGTTTTGGGGGTGTTTCTCTGCTAAGGGCACAGGACTACTTCACCGCATCAATGGGAGAATGGATGGAGCCATGTACCGTCAAATCCTGAGTGACAACCTCCTTCCCTCCACCAGGACATTAAAAATGGCTCGTGGCTGGGTCTTCCAGCACGACAATGACCCGAAACATACAGCCAAGGCAACAAAGGAGTGTCTCAAAAAGAAGCACATTAAGGTCATGGAGTGGCCTAGCCAGTCTCCAGACCTTAATCCCATCTAAAACTTATGGAGGGAGCTGAAGATCCGAGTTGCCAAGCGACAGCCTCGAAATCTTAATGATTTACAGATGATCTGCAAAGAGGAGTGGGCCAAAATTCCATCTAACATGTGTGCAAACCTCATCATCAACTACAAAAAACGTCTGACTGCTGTGCTTGCCAACAAGGGTTTTGCCACCAAGTATTAAGTCTTGTTTGCCAAAGGGATCAAATACTTATTTCTCTGTGCACAATGCAAATAAATATATATAATTTTGACAATGTGATTTTCTTTTTTTTTTTATATATATATATATATATAATCTATCTCTCACTGGTAAAATTAACCTAGCCTAAAAATTCTAGACTGTTCATGTCTTTGACAGTGGGCAAACTTACAAAATCAGCAAGGGATCAAATACTTATTTCCTTCACTGTATATATTTTATTTTATTTTTTTGAGTCATTTAAAAATCACAGGTATTAAAAATGATGAATATGAAGACATCTAGCACAACTCTTCATTTTATTCACAGTTATCAGAAGGGAACAAAATGTTGGTTTCCTGCCAACTAATGAGGTGTAAAGTCCTAAGCATGGAATCTGACAGAATCTGACTTCAGTATTGAAGCAGACGGCCTGTTTCACACATTTATTCTGCTTTTTAAAAAGTGTATACAAAACTCTGTTTTTCAAGAATTTTTTAGTGGCTAATTTATTAAGTGTTCTTTTGTAAAGGAGTTTCCCTATGTATACGTTCTTAGGCCCCATGCACACGACCATAGGTTTCATCCGTAATTACGGAGGACATCGCAGACCATTTAATTTCTATTGGCTAGACGCCTTTCCGTATATATACAGAGGTCTACGGGCGCTTCCGCAATTGTGGACGGCTACGGAGGTGTGTCTGTAGCCATCCGTAATTTATGTAGCGTTGCTATGTGACATCAGGGGATTCACCATGGAGACCATTTCAAGGGTTTGACACATGTGGTGACTTAAGTTGCAGCCTCCCTTTTATTGGGGGGGGGGGGGGGATCTGTAAATACAGATGCACTACGGACCGCATTTGTGGACAGCGCGCCAGATATGCAGGTGACTTACGGTCGCGTGCATGAGGCCTTAGGCTCCCTGCACTCAACCGTGCCCGTAATCCCGGTCCGTGATTACGGGCGCAGCCTGCCACCCGCATTTGCTTTATTAAGGGAGGAATAATTAAAAAAATAAAACAGGTACCCTATATGCAATGTTAGGTCCTCCTTAAGGCCTTTTTCACACACTACCTGCATTCTAAGCGTTTTTAATTTAGTTTTTTTCATGGGTTTTTGGTGGCCTTGGTTTCTTCTGTGCCATTTTGTATATGCGTTTTTCTTGGCTTTTTTTTTTTTTTTTTTTTTTAAAGTCCTGTAGAGAAACCAATGTGAAAAAAATGCCACTAGAGCAGGCTACGTTTTGAAAAGAGGCCACAAACTAAAATGCTGCGTAAGTTTGCTTCATATTTTCCTTTTGCCCACAGCGGTTTTGGGTGCAGGGAAAAAAAAAAAAACGTTACAGAAAACGCAAGTAAGTGCCTTGTAGCCTGGGTGTATTTACACATGCCAGTTCTGTGACCGTTTTCTGCTGTGGTTATACAAAACCGCTGCAAAAAAAAAAAAAGGGCAAAGAGTCAGTTAAGAATACTCCCTAGCAACCAGCATGCCCTAAAAAATGTATGGATATCAGCCGCTTTGTGTGAATCGATTTATTTTATTTTTTTTAACTCCTGTTCAATAGAACAGTAGACTGCTGCCGTAAGATACAGCACCGTCCATAACGACATGTGTAAGGGTGTATTTAGATAAACGGCGTGGTTGAGGAGCAATACGGTTTGTTTTTTTACCGAAAAAAACCCACCAAATGACAGTAAAAACACGTGTTTTTTTTCGATACGGTTTTAACCACACTGTCTAAATACGCCCTAAACAAAAACTGAAAAAAACAGTTGGAATGTTTCATCTACTAAGTATTTCTTCTGCTTTACAAAAGAGGTGAGTAAATTATTGTAAAAGTATACTTTATAAATATAGAAAATATAAACATTTACAGATATAAAAATGGAAAGATGAGACTTCCAGGCCAAGTAATATGAGTAAAAGACGTCTTGAAATGAAAGGGACCTGCCCACACACAGACTTCCTGGACAACATAACACTACATGAATGTAGCAGGCCTGCTGATAACAGTAGCCCAATGACTATGGTAAAAGAGCGGGAACTATCTAGAACTAGCAGCACACTCGTAATGACAACTGCCTGCACTACCCTGTGTGTAGGAGACCGCCTGCCTCCTAGTAAACCCTGAGGCAATGTTCATTGCAGGCCAGGAAAATAGGGCTCCACCTGATGCCTCTGCCTCCCCAGTGCCCAGAATACCCTGTGTTTAATTGATAATTGGCATATCAATGTGTAAGAAGCCATACTGCTCACTTACCACACAGATGCAGTCTATATTACTATCCAAGTCAGTTTCTCACCCAGCATAACATACCCCAATACATAGTAATAAATAATGGAGATGCAAAATATGTAAGGGGTTGTCCAATGCAAACAAACTGGATATGTTGTAAAAGTCTGATCACTGGAGGTAACCCTCACCAGAGACCACCCATTGGCATGCTCTGTAGCAGTTACTGCGGAGTGGTCTCTCTCTACTTCTGTATCCCTCATAGACTTAGGCCAGCCGTTACATATGACCACATTTTGAACGCCCGTATTATAGCCCCATTGTTTTTTTATAATATAGATGCAAAACTGGGATCTCATTGAAAAAAAAAAAAAAACAACTTGAATTTGACGGCCGGCCGCCGACTGACAGCCGCATTTTCGGGCCGTGCTCCCATACAAAGTATGGGAGCACGGCCCGCAAAATGCAAAAGAACGGACATGTTCCATAATTCCCGGAACATTTCCACGGCACGGACACCCTTCCGTAGTGCTACGGAAAGGTCCGCGTTCAATGAAAGTGAATGTGTCCGTTTTTGCGGTCCGCAAAAACTGGAGGTTTTTTACGGTCGTGTGCATGGGGCCTAAGAACGTTTTTGGTCAAACTAGACCTTCATCAGATAATTCGGATTACCTGGGAAAAAGAGGTAAAACCAAAGTGGTAGAAGACTTGTAGAGACACGCTCTCATACGCAACATCCGTTTTTTCAACGAGTACATGAGTGCCGAGTTTTGCATTTATATTATTACGGAGTGGAATCCTACTTGAGCACCACCATTGTTCTGAGTGCCAAATATTCCCTACACATAGTTTTCTATAGTTATGCGTTTGATTCAGCAGAACCGTGAGGGTCTGCGTGTTGAGGCTGTATTAGGCTTCGTTCACATCTGCGTCAGGGCTCAGTTCATGGATTCTGTCGGAACCCTGACTGAAACATGTTTGTCACCATTGTGCAAGGGTTATGTCATTGTGACGGAAGCAATATCGTAGTCGACTACGCTATTGCTTCCATCAAAACGATGGAACCCTTACACAACCAAGACAAACTGAAACCATTTGCACCGGATCCGTTACCATTGAAATCAACGGTGATACATTGTTTCAGTCAGGACTCCGCTCATGGGTCCCCTGACGGAAAGCTCAGACGGAACCCATGAACGGAGTCCTGACGCACATGCGAACGAAGCCTTACACACTAAAATTTGACCATATTACAACCTTATAAAACTATGCCATAAATGTCTAATTGGGGGACATCCAACAGCTCGGAGCCCACCAGTCTGACTTTTATGACATCTAATTGAAACTAATCAGAAAACCTTTTAATAGCTGTATTATGTAATGCGATGCAACATTATAATATACCTAGCGGTTTAGTACCTCACCCTTTCAAGATCTTTAATTGCTGTCAGTAACTAGAAACACTTGTTTACATTCAGATGTTTTTAACACCTACTAACAATCTTGCTGTCATACAGCTGCAATACGTCCTGAGCAATCCTTTGTGAGTTACGTTATACTTCAGTGGCTTTTGGACAAGCAAAGTTGCCATAAAATCATGGGTTACCATGACCTCATTGTGTCCCTATGCAGAAAAAAATGTATTCAACAATCGCAAAACTTAAAAGGGCCTTCAGGGACTGTAATTTTGGAGTACCTATCTTCAATATAACCACAAACATCTGGTCAGCAGGGGTCTGGCTCCACCGCACCCTCACCGATCAGCTGCATGAGGGGCCACGATAATTACTGGAGAAACGTGTCCGATACATTGATCACCTAGACACACTGCCTTACCTTTAGTAGTGGTGGTGCCTGGTACTGCAGATCACTCCCATTAAAGTGAATGGGAGCGCCGCAGTCCATTCACAGAGCTGAACGGTGGGTATGTTGGGCGGACCCCCACCGATCAGATATTGATGGCCTACCCAAAGAATAGACCATCAATATTACAGTCCCAGAAAACCCTTTTAAACACAACACAAGTCTCTCTAAGGTCCTTGACTCCAGGCTGACATACTCAAATGCGGTTTGTGCAGTACTAGGCCCGGGCAAGTTTTCAGCCTCTGACTATAAACAAAGTTTCTATTTACTGTGAGCAAGCAGAGATCTTGAAAATGATAATAAATTGAAACAAGGTTTATTAGAAAGGTGCAGGACTTTTCATTGTGCAACGACTAAGCGTTATTTAAAGAATACTGGACATGCCCTTTAATAACCAGGGATACTGTCTGTATCATACCTGCAGCCCAGCACCTATAACTCTTCTTACTACTGCACTTCACTAGGTTACATCTCCACTTGAATTATAAGAAAAATCACCAGCAAGAGAGTCCGGAGTCATTCTCTTCTATTAAGCTGTGGAAAGTTTGAGTCAGGTGTATTTTAGTTCGATCTCTTCCTGGAAAAGATGGGTGACAAACAATATGGCTGCCATTACAGCTTGCACACAGGTGTTACCAGCAAAGCCTCCTGGCTCTGTAGCGATACATTACCTTCCAGCAGAGTGGCATCATTTGGCAGATTTACCATTCAGGACTCCAGGAAAGTTAGGTAACAGACCCATGTGCAAGATGGCAGCTGTATTGGTTGTCACCCAGCTTTTCCTTTAACGTATTTAACAAAGGAGCAGCAGGATATCATTTTTGACAGAAAATGATAACTCAAGAACTTGTATTTCCAGGCGATTTTCTTTCAGAGTTCTTGCCAACACCAGAGTACAGTGAAGCAGTGAGGAGAGCAGTAGTAAATGTGCAGCACTGGATCCGGTGGGAGTGACAGGCGGTGTAACAGAGGCTCCATCAGCACAAAGACTTGTCTTAGCACATCACAAACTACTCACCAGGTTAAACACCGTCTCCACCAGGTCTCTAGTGGTCACCTCCCCGACCTCCAGTAGTCCACTGAGTACTGCGAACTTCATACGGATGCCCCTTATTGGCACCCCCGGGCCTAAAGCCTTGGCCCCTCCAGGATCGGGGCCCTCTGCAGCTGATCTCTTCTCTTCACCTGTTGTGTGCACCTGTCTCTCCTGGCTGGCCATGGCTGAGTGCAGGAACACACAGGGCCCGCCGTCCCTCGCTGACAGATGGATGAGATCTCCGTGTGTACAGAAGTCTGTGCGGGCAGTCGGGGGAGACCTCCTGACCGGCGCTAAGACTACAACACCGGGAACTCCACCTCCTGTCAGGTGCGCCGGGATGACCCCCTCCCTTCTCTTTCACTCACTCACTGCAGCGTCCTAGGAAGTGGCCACTCGTCTCCTCCTGCTCTACCATGCTATTGGAGGCTGTCACTGCTGTCCGCCTCGCTATTGGCTGCCAGCAGCGGGTTCCTGTCAAGGCTGCGCTCTGATTAGTCCAGCTTCTACTTCCAGCAATCTGATTGGTCCGCGCGGGCAGCTTGCTAGTCCCCTCCTGCCCGCAGGTAAGAAGCAGCCCGCCATGGCATCACAAGGGCAGGGCGAGACGGTGAGCTTCACCTAACACGTGGTGCAGCGTTCCTAGAGTGGGCGGACCCACTGTTCCGGTGATTACGTACTAGTCATGCCGGTTATCTTTACTACATGAGATACACTCCTCCATAGCGTATATTGCTGCGTACATACACATTGCCGGCGGTCACACTATACAGTGGTGGGCATCACACATTGCAGCGCTGTGCAAAACAGTCCCTTTTGGGGACCAGAACATGCTTTATTATGTCGTACGGCACACAGGGTGAAATTTATGATTGCAATAGAACTTTTATGGTTAGCCAATAAAGGTATCATACCTATTATACTTTTGTCTTTTTTGACACAAAAGTATTTAACATTTCATATTGTCTCTGGCTAACACGGTACTACACAATTTTTTACTGTACTTTGCCAGGTGAGTATAAGGGCTAGTTCATACAGAGTTTCTTGGCGCTGTTTTTGATGCGGAAACCGTGCCCAAAATGCCCTAAATTGCCATTGATTTCAATGGGAGGCAGAGGCGGTTTTTCCCGAGAGTGGAAAAAACCGCGACATTCTCCTTTCTACCCTCGGTTTTGTTTCTGACCTCACATTGAAATCAATGAAAGGCAGAGAAAGCGTTTTTCACTGCGTTTTTTTGTCCGCTGTGCTCAAAGAAAGTACAGGAATTTTGAGGCAGATTTTTCTGCCTGCAAAAAGCTCCATGTGAACAAGGTGGTTTGGTCGAGCAGCATGCTCTCTATTCTGTGATACTAAGCCCTGATTCACACGACAGGGTTTCCCGGCCAGGTGACGGCTGTTCATAAATCATCCGTCACCCGGCTGCATTAGGAACAATAGACCCCTAATGGGGCTATTCACACGACCGATTTTTTGACGGCCCGGGAAACCTGGCCGTCAAAAAATGGGATATGCCCTATTTTCGGTCGTTTACCCGGCCGCCCGGCTCCCATAGAAGTCTATGGGACTGGGTAATACACGGCCATCACCGGAATGTGTCCCGAGTGATGGCCATGTATTCCGTCGCTCGCGCTCTCTCCTCCTCACAGTGCATGTCAGGAGGAGGAGGGTCTTTTTTTGCTCCCTGTAGGAGTCGGAATCCCCAATACCCGGCCGGGGATTGGGGATTCCGCTACAGGAGAAGTGAGTGACTACACTGTCCATTTATGGACACAGCGACGTCACTCACTTCTGAAGCGGAATCCCCGACCCTGTGGCAGTGAATTCCGCTACAGGAGAAGTGAGTGACTACACTGTCCATATATGGACACAGCGACGTCACTCACTTCAGAAGCGGAATCCCCGACCCTGTGGCAGGGAATTCCGCTACAGGAGAATTGAGTGACTACACAGTCCATATATGGACACAGTGACGTCACTCACTTCAGAAGCGGAATCCCCGACCCTGTGGCCGGGGATTCCTCTCCAGGAGAAGTCGGTGACTAAACTGTCACTATATGGACATTGAAGTCAGTGACTTCTCCTGGAAGGGAGGGGGGGTGTGTGTGCAACCTACAGGGGGCTGTGTGGCATGACCTACAGGGGGCTGGGTGGCATCACCTACAGGGGGCTGGGTGGCATCACCTACAGGGGCTGGGTGGCATCACCTACAGGGGGCAGGGTGGCATCACCTACAGGGTGCTGGGTGGCATCACCTACAGGGCACTGGGTGGCATCACCTACAGGGGACTTGGTGGCATCACCTACAGGGAGCAGGGTGGCATCACCTGCAGGGTGGCATCACCTACAGGAAGCAGGGTGGCATCACCTACAAGGGGCAGGGTGGCATCACCTGCAGGGGGCTGGGTGGCATCACCTGCAGGGGGCTGGGTGGCATCACCTGCAGGGGGATGGGTGGCATCACCTGCAGGGGGCTGGGTGGCATTACCTGCAGGGGGCTGGATGGCATTATCTACAGAGGGCTGTGTGTGGCAACAAATTGAAATGATATTCATCCGATTTTAAAACGGACAGGGAAAAAAACGGATGCAAAACGGGTCAAAATCGGCCGTTAAAAATGGCAACACGCCCCGGAACGAATGCAAACCGGCCGGGAAAAACGGCCGATTTTATCGGCCGACACTCGGAGCCTGTCGTGTGAATGAGGCTTAAGGCCTCATTCACACGACAGGGTCCGAGTGTCGGCCGATGAAATCGGCAGTTTTTCCCGGCCGGTTTGCATCCGTTTTGCTTCCGATTCCGTTTCGGGCCGTGTTTCCGTTTTTAACGGCCGATTTTGACCCGTTTTGCATTTGTTTTTTTCCCTGTCCGTTTTAAAAACGGATGAATTTCAGTTAAATTTGTTGCCACACACAGCTCTCTGTAGATAATGCCACACAGCCCCCTGTTGGTAATGCCACCCAGCCCCCTGTTGGTAATGCCACCCAGCCCCCTGCAGGTAATGCCACCCAGCCCCCTGCAGGTAATGTCACCCAGCCCCCTGCATGTAATGCCACCCAGCCCCCTGCAGGTAATGCCACCCAGCCCCCTGCATGTAATGCTACCCAGCCCCCTGCATGTAATGCCATCCAGCCCCCTGCAGGTAATGCCACCCAGCCCCCTGTAGGTAATGCCACCCTGCCCCCTGCAGGTAATGCCACCCAGCCCCCTGCAGGTAATGCCACCCAGCCCCCTGCAGGTAATTCCACCCAGCCCCCTGCAGGTAATGCCACCCAGCCCCCTGCAGGTAATGCCACCCAGCCCCCTGCATTTAATGCCACCCAGCCCCCTGCATGTAATGCCACCCAGCCCCCTGCATGTAATGCCACCCAGCCCCCTGCAGGTAATGCCACCCAGCCCCCTGCAGGTAATGCCACCCAGCCCCCTGCAGGTAATGCCACCCAGCCCCCCGTAGGTAATGCCACACAGCCCCCTGTAGGTTGCACCCATCCCCCCCCCCCCTTCCAGGAGAAGTCACTGACTTCAATGTCCATATATGGACAGTTTAGTCACTGACTTCTCCTGGAGAGGAATCCCCGGCCACAGGGTCGGGGATTCCGCTTCTGAAGTGAGTGACGTCACTGTGTCCATATATGGACTGTGTAGTCACTCACTTCTCCTGTAGTGGAATTCCCTGCCACAGAGTCGGGGATTCCGCTTCTGAAGTGAGTGATGTCACTGTGTCCATATCTGGACAGTGTAGTCACTCACTTCTCCTGTAGCGGAATTCCCTGCCACAGAGTCGGGGATTCCGCTTCTGAAGTGAGTGACGTCACTGTGTCCATATATGGACTGTGTAGTCACTCACTTCTCCTGGAGAGGAATCCCCGGCCACAGGGTCGGGGATTCCGCTTCTGAAGTGAGTGACGTCGCTGTGTCCATATATGGATAGTGTAGTCACTCACTTCTCCTGTAGCGGAATCCCCGGCCGTGGATTGGAGATTCCGACTTCTACAGGGAGCAAAAAAAGACCCTCCTCCTCCTCACATGCACTCCTCACTGTGAGGAGGAGGAGGAGAGAGAGCGCGAGCGACGGAATACATGGCCATCACTCGGGACACATTCCGGTGATGGCCGTGTATTACCCAGTCCCATAGACTTCTATTGGGGCCGGGTAAACGGCTGAAAATAGGGCATGTCCCATTTTTTGACGGCCATGTTTCCCGGGCCGTCAAAAAATCGGTCGTGTGAATAGCCCCATTAGGGGTCTATTGTTCCTAATGCAGCCGGGTGACGGCCGTCACCCGGCCGGGAAGCCCTGTCGTGTGAATAAGGGCTAAGGGTATGTTCACACGCACAATTAAAAACGGCTGAAAATTACAGAGCTGTTTTCAAGGAGAAACAGCCCCTGAGTTTCAGACGTTTTTAAAGCATCAAATGTTTTTTGCGACCGTATTTGGAGCTGTTATTCTATTGACCTAATGAAAAATGGCTCAAAAAGTGACACTTTTCACGGGGCGTTTTTTTTTACGCGCTGTTTTTTCAAACGGCCGCATAAAAAAAGCCTGTCTGAACGAAACGCCGTTTTTCCCATTGAAATGAAAGGGCAGATGTTTGGAGGCATTTCAGCTTCCGGTTTTTCGAGGCGTTTACTCCCCGAAATACACCTGAAAACTCTGCCTGTGAACATAGCCTAAGGCCTAGTACACACACAGTTTTGTTAGGCAAAAAAAAATATGCCTCAAATTTTTCTTCTGGATATTTCAGGCAGATTTTGAAATGCACACGTATTTAGAGACATTTAAAAAAAACTTTTTCCTGCCTCCCATTGATTTCAATGGAGCTTCAGAACTGAAATCCGCACTGTGAGGCTTTTTTTTTTCCACAAGGAGGCAAAATCCGCCTGAAAACAAAATGCCTCTACCTCCTATTGAAACCAATGAAGAGAGGCTAGGTGTGTTGGCACCTACCTTATTTCCATCAGATCTCTTTATATTTGGTTGTATAGTTAGACATGTTTGTGACGCTATGTAATTGTAACAATTTATAATGTGATTGCTGTGTGTTTCTGAATGTTTACAGCAATTCTCTGTATTTACAACCAGTTATTCAAAATAAAAAGGCTTTTTTTTTTGGCGCTTATTCCAACATGGTTTCTGCGTTAATATCTGTGACAAATAATGTAGTGTGAACTGGGCCTAATACTTCTCCCATCTATGAGTTCACCTCTCCTTTGTGAGCTTGGTCAGAAGAATACATTTGTATGCTAGAAAACGTACATGTGTACCGATAGCATTCAATGGGAAAAACATATAACTTACATTTGACAGGTCAACATCAAACCCTTAAAAAACTGTTTAGGGTTGAAGTCTGTGGCCGGTTCAGAGAGCGCCGATCAACGAGACATTGTTGATCGGCGCTCGTTTGCTCCTGTCACACGGAGCTATGGATGGGGACAAGCAGTCGTCCCCATACATTATTATCATGTCGACAGGGAGATGTGCTGCCGACAACGATAATATAGTTACATAGTTAGTACGGTTGAAAAAAGACACATGTCCATCAAGTTCAACCAAGGGATGGGAAAGGGGAAGTAAAACATTTCTACACATAGGAGCTAATATTTTTTTGTTCTAGGAAATAATTTAAGCCTTTTTTAAAGCCATCTACTGTCCCTGCTGTGACCAGCTTTTTAAGACCATACGACCAGCAGATGATCGTTCCTTTGTTCACACAGGGCAATTATCGGGAACTATTCTGCCCGAAAATCACCCAGTGTAAAAGGGCCTTAACGCCAATAAATTGTATAAATATTAATGTCAGAACTCTCTGTAGGAGTCCCAGAAAATGATTATCATTCCATTGTCCTTGCTGGGGCACATGCGCCATTCAGCAATAACAGTAAAACCACCTGCCTATCATTGTGCACAATCATAATCATGTTTTAGCGGCACAGCAGTTGCGAGTTGGGGCCTCTGTGGATTGGACATGATTTTCCAGCACATCCCACAGATGCTCGATCGGATTGAGATCTGGGGGATTTGGAGGCCAAGTCAACACCTTGAACTTTTTGTCATGTTCCTCAAACTGTTCTTGAACACTTTTTGCAATGTAGCAGGACACATTATGTGTCTGAGAGAGACCACTGCCAATAGGGAATTAATTTGCCATGAAGGGTTGTACTTGATCTGCAACAATGTTTAGGTAGGTGGTGTAAATCAAAGTAACATCCACATGAATGCCAGGCCCCAGGGTTTCCCAGCAGAACATTGTCCAGAGCATCACACTGCATCCACCAGCTTGCCTAGTTCTTATAGTGCATTCTGGTTCCAACCTGGCAGGTCAGCCTCTGCTATATCAGAAATATGGATAGTTACAGCAAAGGAGCTTCCCGACGCATAGGTTTAACAGAGGCCTGTGATCAATGTTCCCTCTAAGTCTTGGCAGCTCCTGAGCGGAGCAGTTAAGGAGCAGGACGAGTCTCCATCAATGGTGGGCGATCTGATGACCAAAAGTAATACACCCAGTAAATGCTAATATAGCGACTAAAAAAGAGAATAAGAAAACATATTTTAAATTAGTTTTAAATTACTTTTTTAAATACTATAATATTACAAGTACAGCAGTAAAATAGGCAGTTATAAACACCAATTATAGGCATCAATGAAAGAATCCCTCATTACACCACTTTCCTTATGGATAGCGCCACACAGCCACTCTATATATAGCGCCACACATACCCCCTGTAGATAGCGTCACACATACCCCCTGTAGATAGCGCCACACAGACCCTGTAGATAGCGTCACACAGCCACTGTAGATAGCGCCACACAGCCACTGTACATAGCGTCACACACATCCCTCTGTAGATAGCGACACAGCCCCCCTGTAGATAGCATCTCGCACATCTCCCTGTAGATAGCATCACACGCAGACCCCTTGTAGATAGTGCCACATAGACCCCCTGTAGATACTGCCACAGCCACCTATAGATAGTGCCACACAGACACCTGTAGATCCTGCCACACAGACCCCTGTAGATCTTGCCACACAGACCCCCTGTAGATCCTGCCACACAGACCCCCTGTAGATACTGCCACACAGACCGCCTGTAGATAGTCACACAGCCCCCTGTAGATACAGCCACACAGCCCCCTGTAGATACTGCCACACAGTCCCCTGTAGATACTTCCACACAGCCCCCTGAAGATACTGCCACACAGCCCCCTGTAGATATTGCCACACAGCCCCCTGTAGATACTGCCACACAGCCCCCTGTAGATACTGCCACACAGCCCCCTGTAGATACTGCCACACAGCCCCCTGTAGATACTGCCACACAGCCCCCTGTAGATAGTGCCACACACAGCTCCCTTATATATAGTGCCACACAGCAATCCCCGCTGTATATAGTGCTACACAGCAATTCCCCCCTGTATATAGTGCTACACAGCCCCCTCTCCCCTTGTATATAGCGCTACACAGCCCCCTTCCCCTTGTATATAGCACTACACAGCCACCTCTCCCCTTGTATATAGTGCTACACAGCTCTCTGCCCTTGTATATAGTGCTACACAGCCCCCTCTCCCCTTGTATATAGTGCTACACAGCCCCCCTCCCCTTGTATATAGTGCTACACAGCCCCCCTCCCCTTGTATATAGTGCTACACAGCTCCCCTCCCCTTGTATATAGTGCTACACAGCCCCCCTACGCTTGTATATAGTGCTACACAGCCCCCCTACCATTGTACAGTATATAGTGCTACACAGCAATCCCCCCTGTATATAGTGCTACACAGCCCCCCTCCTCCCCTTGTATATAGCGCTACACAACAATTCACCCCGTGTATATAGCGCTAAACAGCCCCCCCTCTCCTTGTATATAGCGCTACATAGCAATTCCCCCCTCTATGTAGTGCTACACAGCCCCCCTCCTCCCCTTGTATATAGCGCTGCACATCAATCCCCCCTGTATATAACGCTACACAGCCCCCTCTCCCCTTGTATATAGCGTTACACAGCAATTCCCCCCTGTATATAGCGCTACACAGCCCCCCTCCCCTTGTATATACTGCCACAAAGCTCCTTAAAAAAAAAAAGGTTGTACTTACCTTGCCACGTTCCCGCGACAGACGGCGCGTATAACTGCCTCTCTGGCGGGACGCATGCGCAGACCGGCATGATGATGTGACGTCATCATGCCGGCTTGCGCGACTCCCAGTGCCTTAGGCTGGATTCACACGAGCACATTACGTCCGTAATGGACGGAACGTATTTCGGCCGCAACACACTGCAGGGAGCCGGGCTCCTAGCATCATAGTTATGTACAACGCTAGGAGTCCCTGCCTCGCTGCAGGACAAATGTCCCGTACTGTAATCATGTTTTCAGTACGTGACAGTAGTTCCACGTAGAGGCAGGGACTCCTAGCTTCGTACATAACTATGATGCTAGGAACCCGGCTCCCTGCACTGTGTTCGGTCCGGGACTTGCGGCCGAAATACGTTCCGTCCATTGAATGGGCAGATGTTTGCCGACGTATTGGAGCTGTATTTTCAGGCGTAAAACGAGGCATAATACGCCTCGTTTACGCCTATAAATAGTTTGTGTGAACCCAGCCTTAGGCTGGGTTCACACACACTATTTACGGACGTAATTCGGGCGTTTTAACCCCGAATTACGTCCGAAAATGCGGCTCAATAGCCTTGGCAAACATCTGCCCATTCATTTGAATGGGTCTTACGATGTTCTGTTCCGACGGTCATTTTTTTTACGCCCCGCTGTCAAAAGGCGGGGCGTAAAAAAGACGCCCGCGTCAAAGAAGTACCTGTCACTTCTTCAGACGTAAATGGAGCCGTTTTCCATTGACTCCATGGAAAAACAGCTCCATTTACGTCCGTAATGGACGCAGCCAAAAGCGCCTCAACATGCCATTATGGCTGAAATTACGGAGCTGTTTTCTCCTGAAAACAGCCCTGTAATTTCAGCCGTAACGGACGCTGCCGTGTGAACATACCCTAATAGTCTGCAGGCCTAACTTCGCCTGCAGCCTATTGTATTCATTTGTATCTGTGTCCTGAGGATGCACATACAAATGAATGTGGCTGTCACTAGCACCGGAGCCCCCTCCGGTGCTAGCGACGCCGCTGCATCCGCCCGTGTCAGTGTGCGTGCTTTAAACTTTAGTGAGCGGGCGGACTGTGGAAGTTGCGCAGCCGTGCACGTTATAGGGAACACTGCCTGTGATGGATACCAAACAGGCATCCATCACCCATAAACCCCCAAGTGAAAAAAAAATGTATAGCACAGTATACTTTTTTTTTTTGGGGGGATCTGGCAGAATTGAAAAGCGTAGTTTACTACTCTTATTACATCCTTAAAAAAAAAAGATATTCTGACGTATATCAGCCCGATGCAGGCAAAAAGGACAGTCTTTTGGCTTCCAACAGGCTAATAGAGCTCTAAACACATGTTTAATGTGTACGTCGGGAGCTCTTTCCCGAAATACACGCTAAACGTAGGGCTAAAACACAGTGTAAAAGGGGTCTTAACCAGTTCAGGACCGGGCTATTTTGCACCTTCAGGACCAGACACCGTTTAGCCATTTTTAGCACGTGTTAGTTAAATGGCTATAACTTTTTTATTTGTTGGGCTAACGACGTGTTTTTTGCGACGTTTTTTCCGTAGACTATGCAGGTTTCATTTTTTATCGTTTTTATACACATCCTTTTTTGCTATTTTAGAATTTTTATTCATAAAGTTTGAAAATAATAGTAAAGAAATAAGCTTTTTTACGTTTCAGCTATTTTTTTTTTTTGTAATAACATAGTTTTACCCTAAAATAGACCTTTTATTTGTGATCGTAATATATTACATGTCTATATTAGGGTAATTGGGTCAGCGCTAGCGTTATAACAATACAACAATGATTGGCGGGAGGGGAAAGTTTTTTTTTGGGGTGGGTATTTTATGTGTATTTATTATTTAATTTTTTTTTGCACTTTACTTTACAATTTTTTTATTACTATGGTCTGTCCCTCAAAGGTCGAAAAAGACCTTTGGGGAACTTTATATATTTTTTTTCTTTCTTTTACACCATGCTTTTCCACTGTAACTGGAGCTGCACAGCAGCCCCAGTTTACAGGGGAAATCAGCCCTCTCATAGTGACGATTGTCACTAATAGGGCTGTTCTGGGTCTAGTAAGACCCAGCAGCAGTCTGTCAGTAACGGCACCCGGCGATCATGTGACCAGTCACATGATCACCGGGAGGAATAGAGACAGCGCCGCTGCTGCTGTCTCTATTCCTTTACACAGCGTTCATTGAGCGCTGTGTACAAGTGATCAGAGAAGACAGAAGCCGCGAAAGCTGCTTCTATCCTTTCCTCAGGGTCCCCGGCAGTCACTGACAGCCGGAGACCCGACATTCAGCTGCCCGATTGCGCGGGCAGCAAGTTAAAACCTGAGCCGTAAAAAGTCTATGGCTCGGGTTTTAAGGACCCTGACCACTGGCCATAAAAATACAGCCAGCGCTCGGGAACCAGTTCAAACCACATTGTTTTAGTGCGATTTAATAAACATTGTGGCGACGTGGCGCAGTTTTGCTGCACATTTCGGCAAAAAAAATGCATTTAAGGCTGGATTCACACGAGCATGTTCGGTCCGTAAAGGACGGAACGCATTTCGACCGCAACTCCCGGACCAGTGATTTTGTATTAATTGAACTATTCTTAACACCTGATGAGCACAGTTGTTGTATAATATTGATAATGAATTTGACAAAT
The DNA here is from genome assembly GCF_050947455.1 of Rhinoderma darwinii. NCBI lineage: Eukaryota > Metazoa > Chordata > Amphibia > Anura > Rhinodermatidae > Rhinoderma > Rhinoderma darwinii. The sequence continues at coordinate 127,036,378 of NC_134687.1, read as the reverse complement.
GCTAGATCTGTAATTTTATCTTTTATTACATAATCACTTATATGTATGTTCATAAAGATTATAACACTGACACTATTGACTGTATGTGGTGATTTGATCAGTTGATTGTTCACTCGTAAGTTTTAACTTTTATTACATGTAAATTCCGTAACCATTGTGGGTTGTATAAATACATTGAAATGTCTGTATTGTATTGCTTGACAAAGGCTGCATTGTGCAGCTGAAACGTTGCATCCTACTGCACTGATGGGTGAATAAACGTATTCTTTTGATACGATTTTTTTGTAGTGCTGCCTACTTTCCTAGTTTTTGAAACAAGAGCATGTCGCTTTTTTTTTCCGTAAGCGTTTTTTTCCGCTCACGGGAAAAAAAAACACCTCCGCCTCCCATTGAAATCAATGGGAGGCAATTTCGGATGTTTTTTTTGGCGCGGTTTCTGCATCAAAAACTTTGCTAAAAAAACTCAGTGTGAACTAGGCCTGTAAGTGCCTAATATATCCCACCTCTTAAGGCTGGGTTCTCATATCGCAGTTTAAATGCGTTTTTCCATAAATTGTGGTAAAATGGTGCAGTCTTGTGGTGATTTGCAGCAAACAAATGCAGTTAGGGGCCCTGAACACTCTGCAGATTTTGTTGAAGAAATTTCTGCGACTGGGAATCTGGACCATTCATCGTAATCGGGTTGTTTCTGCAGCAAGCACAAAATCTGCCTTATGTGCAGAAAGCCCAAAACCACGACGTCCGAACCCAGCCTTTGGCCGGGTTCACCGGTTGCATTTATGTTGTGTTTTTGAACTGTTGGGGAAAAGACCACATAAATAAGCATGCATTTTTTAAAATGCGTTTTTGTTCTCAATAGTTCAAGAATAATAATCATTTTCAACATAAACGCAACTTGTGAACCCAGCCTAACTCGTGCCATTGTAACCAGATTATAAATGTTATTCACTTCACCTATCAGAGGTTTAACACCTCATGCACACAACCGTTGTGCCACTCGGGCCGTTTTTCACGGCATCCAAGTGGAACCCGATAGTCTTCACGTACCCATTCACTTTAGCGAGTGAATCAAGTCCGTGAAAAATGATCTGAGTCTCCGATCTGAGGAAAGATAGGACATGTTCTATCTTTCCTCTGATCACTGACGGTCGTGTGCATGAGGCATTAATATTATAGCAGAACGGTATATATGCCATGTTATTGAGTGCTACACATTGATACATGTGCCTGCAGAATGTGTGAGATAATAGGTTCCTTCAGTGAAATCTCAGACAACCGTATGTCAATGAGAAGTGCTGTGAAAACCTAAAGCTGTAGGTCTGGCACGTCTATATGAAACTGGAAATTCCAAAGTGATTTCTCATTGCCTTGTACACTAACCCAAAGTATTTGGCCAACCCTTCTAATTTGTAGGTTCAGACATTTCGGCCTCACCCATTGCCAAGAGGTGCATAAAATAAAGCTACGTAATCTCCACATACAAACATTTCTAGTAGAATAAGTTGTACTAAAGAGCTCAGTGACTATCAATGTTGCACAGAAAATGTCAGAAAATGCACATTTTAAATAAGCCAGTTTCTTACATTTCTGTGATTGTAAAACCAACAGCTCAGTGCAATGCTTTGGGGAGCACCATCTCACAGAATGAGATTGCAGATCGCTAAATTACTCACTACCAATAATTAATTCACAGATACTTACATAGCCCCAACATTTTCCGCAATCAATGTACAGGGATTGAATTCTAAGCTGCCCCTAAAAGCATTATTAGCACAGGAACTGTTCTTCCAGAGCTTCAATGGCTGAGCATCCTTCTGAGATCAACTTTTTCAAATTCCAGCATTGAGTGAAGTGTAAAGCACTGGAAACATATTCTCTGGAGTGCTGAATGACACTCCACCAATTGGCACAATTTGGCAGATCCCGGGATAACATATGCATAGTGCCAACTCTAAGGTTTGGCAAGGAAGGGTTACTAGCCTGTGGAGTGGTATGGACTGGGACTCTGTTTCAGAAATCTCAGGGCTACAGAGTACAAACATTCTAGAGAATTGCATTGTTCTAACTTTGTTTTGTTGCAATAGTTTGGGGAATAAATAGGAGTACCATCTGTGTTTCAAGGCCCTCAACCATTAAAACTATTGTCTCATGGCAGACTTTTATGGCATGTCCACAGGATATGCCATAAATGTCTAATAGATGCGGGTCCCACCTCTGGAACCCACACCTATCACCCGAACAGGGGTCCGTACACCTTTCCCGCCTCACCACTAGCAGAGAATCTGTGCACAGCTGAATGGGATTCTGGAAACAGCTGAGCTACGCGGTTTCTGTAACTCCCATTCACTTCTATGAGATTTGCGGGAAAAAGAGAAGCTCAGCGAGCACGGATTCTCCACCTGGATGATGTGGCTGCCTCAGGGGATCCGCATTCGGGAGATAGATGCGGGTACTAGTGGTGGGACCCGCATCTATCATCCATTTATGACATATCCTGTAAATATGCCACAAAGGTCTGTCATGAGACAACCCCTTTAATTGCAATGACTATCCTTCCCCTTTCTCAGAGAGAAATGAGACATCAACACCCTGCATCACTGCCAACACAGGCAAGTCGATATCTCACTGATGTGAAGCCAACTTAAAGGGGTTGTCGGCTTTGAACAATCCCTTTTTGTTTAACAGGTTCCCTGAAAATAATTTGGTGATGAATGTCCTGTTTCTGGGAGCCCTAGCAATCAGCTATAAGTTGTTGAGGAACCCAGCAGCAAGTGTTCATTATTCCTGCATCGAGATTGCAGGGAAAACTAAAAGGTGCCCATATACATTAGTAGGGTGATAGTCGGACACTTTATGCATTACATGGGGCCCAGTGAAATCAATACGCATTCCATGTAATGCATGGATGTGTTGAGTATTCCAGAGCAAGAGGCACTCTTAGTAGACCCTCTCCACTCTGGATAAAAGACGGAGTCCTCTCGTTGTTAACTCAAAATTCCCTAACAAGGTATTTCTAAACCACACAACCAATTGAAACCATGATCCGGTTACCCCATTCATTACTGGCATATTATTCTGACGAGTGCTGCTTCCCTATTATTTCGTACTCTGCTCCATGCTGTATAAATGCCGTCACACTCATAGCACCAGAGCATAGTATTACAGCTAACTCCCATTTAGACGGCTGATCGTGGGATGTCAAGAGTCAGACAACTTCCAGTCAGATATTGATGGCCTATCCTGAGGATAGGACATTCATATTTTATCTCACCTGACAGTTCCTCTAAAGGGAATGTGTTATCCAAAAATGACCTATTGTTTAAATCAAGTTTTTATGTAACAAATGCTTTTTAAGAATTTTTTGTGTTTTTTTTTTCTATGTGAATATCTATATTTAAAAATAATCTACAATTTGTGCAGTTTTCACTCAGGCCACTGAGCCTTTTAATAAACTGAATCTTTGTTCTGCAGAGATCACTTCTTAGCCGTTATATTCACTATCATCACAGGCAGGATTACAATGACAGGTAACACCTCTATATAAACAGATATCGCAGGATCCACCATTGACAATAGATGATGGACACAGCTCCCCTCCTCCCCATCCCTGCACAATGACCCCTGCACAGGTCACAGAGCACACCTAGAAAACTCTTCCTGAGGAAGTCAATGGGTTCCCTCCTGTTCGCAGTTTCCTATGGTCCATGTTACATAATGTAGAAAAAGGGAGAAACCTCCAGCTCACCGGTTCTGCGTCTGCTGAGATGTCGCTCGGATCCCCGCCACGGCTCGCGGCATGTGTTACAGAGAAAGAGAAGGATGATCCAGCGCCAGTAGTAGTATTTAAAAGGGAAGAACAATTCCCATGTTTATTAGAGAAATATATTAAAATCTGTGAAGCGAGACGCAGAGTCTCAAGGCAGGAGTAAGCCGGGAATGTACCCGAGCCTACGCGTTTCGAACGCACACTGCGTTCTTAATCATGGCAAAAGTACGGTTGAAAAAAGACATACAGTATGGGGCTACTGTCATATCTCTAAATGCCGTTAATAGTAGCTCAGGCAAGATGACTTCCCCCATAATCATGTACAGAAAATAGAATTTAAAAAATCTACATTAAAAAAATAAAAACAGACTTTACTGTCTGGTTTTAATTAGTAAAAAAAAATATATATAGCTAATACGTTCCCTTTAAGACATGAAAAATACACTGAAATGCTCTTGCTATGCCACCCTCCTTGTTACTATGTACATTGACCCTGAATGAAGAGCCTTTTAGACGAGTCGATTCTCACTCAAATGATCGTTAGCTTGAGCAAATGTGATCAATTAGCCTAGGTGTAAACACTGCAAGCGATCGAACGATTAACGATATATCCTTCGTATATCGAAGATCGTATCGTTTTGAATGAGAGAAAATTATTGTTCATCGTCACTAAATGTGCAAGTTTAACCCCTTAATGACCGGGCCTGAAAAAGCCTTAATGACCGCTACATTTTTCTGTTTTGTCTCTTTGCCTTTCAGCAGCCATAACTTTTTTATTTTTTCATTGACGTGACCGTATGAGGCCTTGTTTTATGCGGGAGAAGACGGTGGGCGGTGGTTAAGGGGTTAAACAGATATCGTTCGTCTTTCAACGACAAAGCAGGTGCAAATGCACAAAAAGATGCCAGACAAGTGACCTAAACACTGATCACAATAACGACTATTTCAACGATAATAGATGCAATTAACCCCTTTAGGACGCAGCCTGTTTTGGCATTGTGGCACAGACGATTTTTTCAAATCTCACGTGTCACTTTATGTGGTAATAATTTGGGAATGCTTTTACCTATCCAAGCGATTCTGAGACGGTTTTCTCATTACATATTGTACTTTATGATAGTGGAAAAATTTGGTCGATAAATTTAATATTTATTAGTGAAAAACACCAAAATTTTGAGAAAATGTAAAAAAATTTTCATTTTTCTAAATTTAAATGTATCTGCTTGTAAAACAGATAGTAATATCACAATTTCCCATATGTGTACTTTATATTTGCATCGTTTTTTGAACGTCCTTTTATTTTTCTAGGGCGTTACAAGGCTTAGAACTTTAGCAGCAATTTCTCACGTTTTCAAGAAAATTTCAAAAGGCCATTTTTACAGGGACCAGTTTAGTTGTGAAGTGGTTTTGAGGGCCTTATATATTAGCATCCCCCAATAAATCACCCTATTTTAAAAACTGCACCCCTCAAATTATTCATAACAGCATTCAGAAAGTTTCTTAACCCTTTAGGCGTTTCACAGGAAATAAAGCAAAGTAGAGGGGAAATTTACAAATGTAATTTTTTTTTGCCGAAATTCATTTGTAATAAAAAAAAATCTATAACACGGAAGGTTTTACCAGAGAAACGCAAATCAATATTTATTGCCCAGATTCTGCAGTTTTTAGGAATATCCCACATGTGGCCCTAGTGTGCTAATGGACCAAAACACAGGCAACAGAAGCAAAGGAGCACCTACAGGATGTTGGGGTCTGCTTTTTTTTGGATTATATTTTAGGCACTATGTCAGGTTTGAAGAGGTCTTGTGGTGCCAAAACAGTGGAAACTCCCCAATAGTGACCCCATTTTGGAAACTACACCCTCAAGGAATTTATCTAGGGGTATAGTTAGCACAGGTATTTTGCTATATTTATTGGCGTTAGTCTGTGTCACGAAGGGTCTGTGGACCTACTGGGCCGTACCGCCTCGGCGGTAAGGCAGCTGGCCAACAGGGAGCAGGTGAAGGTCTATAGTTCGTATAGGTACCTGTGGCAGCTCAGACAGCAGCAGGGCAGGCTCGGCTTGGACTAGGCAACAGGTGGACATCAGGCGAGGTGAAGCAGGTCAGACGTGGATACAGCACGACATGACTTTGGCACAGCACAGTGCTCGACCAGGATGGTATGGAAATGCAAGGAACAGGAAAAGGTACAGGAACTGGAACAGGTGTAGGAACTGGAAACACACTAGGAGGCCATCACATAGACAAACTAGGGAACACAACAACGCTCAGGCATAGAACTAGGGGGCTGGACCCCTCTTATAGTCCAGGGTACTCATGGGTCAAAGTTCATCAACAAGGTCCCTACGGGATCCGGCTGAGGTGAGTGGACGTGAGCGCTGGTGTCTCCTGAGGAGGAGGTTGGGGCCAGCGCTTGCCGACTCGTGGCTGCGGCTGTCGGGGGGAATGGAGCTGACAGCCCGCAGCCACGGACATTACAGTATCCCCCCTCTTACGCCCCCTCTTCTTGGGACCAGAGAGTGAGAGAAACTTCTTCAGAAGAGCAGGAGCATTGAGGTTCTCTGGCTCCCACGACCTTTCTTCAGGACCAAACCCCCTCCAATCCACAAAATAAAAGGTCTTTCCTCTCACTTTTTTGGTGTCCAGGATCTCTTGAACCTCGAAGGTGTCTGAAGGGCCGCTGGAGGCAACCACAGGGCTAGGAGTCTTTGTGTAGCGGTTCAGGACCACCAGCTTCAGGAGGGATACATGGAAGGCGTTGGGAAACTTGAGGGTAGGAGGCAGCCGAAGCTTATAGGCGACAGGGTTGATCTGTTGTAGGATCTCAAAGGGTCTGTGGAAGGATGGATGCATGGAAGGAGTTGATACATGGAAGGAGTTGATACATGGAGGGAGGGATACATGGAGGGAGGGATACATGGAAGGAGGGTTACATGGAAGGAGTTTAGGGTAGGAGGCAGCCGAAGCTTATAGGTGACAGGGTTGATCTGTTGTAGGGTCTGTGGAACCTGGGAGCAAATTTGCATGATGGCACCCTTAGTCGGATATTTCTGGAAGACAGCCAGACCTACGTGCAAGGAGGAAACTGAGGAGGTTCTCTTCTCCTTGTGTTAGCCTTCTGTTTCATGCGGTCGACTGCCATTAGGATGGAGGATCGAGTCCCTAAACGTGGAGTCAGCCACTGGTACCTCGGAAGTACCAGGCACCGGGAGAGGAATTTGTGGGTGCTGCCCATAAACAATGAGGAACGGTGTATTCCTTGTAGACTCGCTGGTGTGATTATTGTAGGAGAATTCTGCCCATGAGAGCAACTGTACCCAGTCATCATGTTGCTTGGAAATGAAGTGGCGTAGGTAGTTCTCCAAGATCTGATTAATCCTCTCGACCTGACCATTGGACTGAGGATGGTAGGCTGATGAAAAGCCCAACTTCACACTGAGGAGTCCGCAGAGGGCTCTCCAGAACTTTGAGGTAAACTGAACCCCCTGATCAGACACAATATGCTGCGGCAAACCGTGCAGATTAAAGATGTGTTGGATGAACAGCTTGGTTAACTGAGGAGCAGAAGGGAGACCGGTCAGAGGAACGAAATGGGCCATCTTCGAAAATCGATCCACCACCATCCAGACAGCACTGCATCCAGTAGAGAGAGGCAGGTTCGTAATAAAGTCCATAGCTATATGCTGCCAGGGAGCATTGGGCACAGGCAGTGGCTGGAGCAGACGAGCAGGTCTGGAGTGAGCGGCCTTGTTGGCTGCACATACGGAACAGGAAGAAACGAAGTCCATAATGTCCTTGGGCAGCGTGGGCCACTAGAAATGATGAGCAATCAGGTCCCGGGTCTTACGGACCCCCGCGTGACCTGTAAGTCTAGAGGAGTGTCCCCAGCGGAGGTTTCTTCCACGATCAGCCAGACGCACAAACGTCCTCCCTGGAGGAATGTCCCCAACTTGCAAGGGATTGACAGAGATAATGCAAGACGGATCAATAATATGCTGTGGACTCTCTATGGTGTCTTCCGTCTCGAAAGACCTGGATAAGGCATCGGCCCTCACATTCTTGTCGGTCGGGCAATAATGGAGCTCAAACTGGAACCTTGTAAAGACCAGTGACCACCTGGCCTGACGAGGGTTCAGCCGTTGGGCCGTCTGGAGGTAGGTCAGAGTCTTGTGGTCTGTAAAAATCAAGATCGGATGAGCTGCGCCCTCTAACAGATGTCTCCATTCTTCCAGGGCCAATTTGATGGCCAGTAACTCCTGATCTCAAATCGAGTAGTTGCGTTCTGCAGAAGAGAAGAGCTTAGAGAAATATCCACCTACCCTTGACTTGCCCTTGGGACCTCTCTGGAACAAGAGTGCACCAGCACCGACAGAGGATGCATCCACCTCCAACGAGAACTGCAGAGAGACATCCGGATGATGGAGGATAGAGGCTGACGTGAAGGCACTCTTCAGGCTATTGAATGCGGTCTCTGCCTCAGGAGTCCACATCTTGGCGTTCATACCCTTCTTAGTAAGGTTAGAGATGGGAGAAGTCCGTGAGGAGAAGTTTGGCATAAACTGCCTGTAAAAATTAGCGAATCCCAGAAAGCGCTGTATGGCCCTGAGGACGTGGCCATTCCAGAACAGATTTTACCTTCTCAGGATCCATCTAGAGACCTCGATTCGAGACGATGTAGCCCAGGAAGGGTAGAGCATCTCTGTCAAACACGCACTTCTCCAGCTTGGCGTACAGACGATTCTCCCTTAATCGTAGCAGAACTTGATGGACATGTGTCTGGTGCGTTATAGGATCTGGAGAAAAAATCAAGATGTCATCAAGGTAGAATACTACACAAACATAGAGGAGGTCACAGAAAATGTAATTCACTAACTCCTGGAAGACCGCGGGAGCATTACACAGGCCGAAGGGCATTACCAGATACTAATAGTGTCCATCACGGGTGTTAAATGCAGTTTTCCATTCATCAGCCTGGCGAATCCGGACTAGGTTGTAAGCCCCACGCAGGTCTAGTTTAGGAAAGATCCTGGCACCAGGTATACGATCAAACAGTTCAGAGATCAGTGGCAACGGATATTTATTCTTCACCGTGATCTGGTTGAGACCTCTGTAGTCCATACAAGTACGAAGAGAGCCATCTTTCTTTTTGACAAAGAAGAACCCGGCTCCTGCCGGGGAGGAAGACTTTCATATGAAGCCCCTCTCCAAGTTCTCTTTTACATAGGCGGACATGGACATAGTCTCCGGCAAGGAGAGAGGATATACCCTACCACGGGGAAGGGATGCACCAGGAATCAGTTCAATAGGGCAGTCAAACGCCCGATGTGGAGGCAATGTCTCCGCCTCCCTCTTGCTGAAGACGTCCGAAAATGCAGCATATTGACTCGGCAATCCTGCCAATGACCGAGGCAGCGAAGGCTGAGCCGTGCGAATCTGCCCCAGGCAACGACCTTGACACTCAGGACCCCACTGGAGAACCTCTCCAGAATTCCAGTCCAGGACTGGAGCATGCAGTCGGAGCCAAGGCAGACTCAGCAACACAGGGTTAACAGCTTTGGACAGGACATAGAAAGACAGAAGTTCGGAGTGAAGGGCTCCCACTTGGAGCCTCAGCGGCTTGGTCACAGCTATAACAGGGTCTGGCAGAGGTAGTCCATTCACTGAGGCAACTGTCAATGGGCTCTCCAGAGGGGTGGTGGGCAATTGCAGAAGGTCGACCAGATCTCTGCGGATGAAATTAGCAGCGGATCCAGAGTCCAGATACGCAGAGAACTGATGTGTTTTCTCGCCGGACACTATGGTCACAGGTATGGACAATTTAGACGGAAGTCCATCTTTACCCACGGTTGTCATTCCTAACAACCCTAGGTTTTGGGATCTTTGGGGACACAGGCGCACAAGATGACCATCGAGACCGCAATAAAGACAGAGTCCAAATGTGTGTCTGCGTTGTCTCACCTGGTTAGATAACTTATACTGGTCCGTTATTACCGACTGCTTAGGAGGATCGAGATCTGAGGACAGCAGGGGTTGCTGCAAAGTAGGGGCTAGACTAGGAAGGGCTCCCTCCCGTCGAACATCTTGGAGGTGTTCTCGGATCCGAATATCAATCCGAGCAGACAGAAGGATGAGGTCATCCAGGGTAGATGGCAGATCCGGGGCAGCAAGTTCGTCCTTAATTCTAGAAGATAGTCCATGCCAGAATGCAGCCACCAGAGCCTCATTGTTCCATAACAGCTCTCCCGCCAGGGTGCGGAAGAGGATGGCGCACTCCCTCAGGTAGGTGTCTCCTTGGCGCAGGTTAATCAAAGAAGCCGCTGCAGATGAGACCCGTCCAGGCTCCTCAAACACCATGCGAAAAGTCCGGAGGAAAGCTTGGAAGTCACGGGTCTCTGGTCCCTGTCTCTCCCAGATAGGGTTCACCCATGCAAAAGCCTTGCTGGTGAGGAGAGAAATGATGAAAGAGACCCTGGCGTCATCAGACGAAAATGTCCTAGCATACAGGCAGAAGTGGATCTGGCATTGATTAAGAAATCCACGACATGTACTTGCTTCTCCATGATAGCGGTCAGGAAGTGGCAAAGAAACATGTGGGTCAATATTGCCAAGTGGTGTAGTATGAGGATCAACATTGACAGGAGGTGTAGTAGGAGGAACAGCAGCTTGTGCCTCCTGCCAACGTGCAAGAATGTTCAACGCCTGAAGGAGTTGGTCATGTCGAGACCGGAGGTCTAGCATATCCGCTCGCATCTATTGAGACGTCGTCATAGTCTTGAATCGACCAGCGGGGTCCATGGCCTGAGCGTAGTGTCACGAAGGGTCTGTGGACCCACTGGGCCGTATCGCCTTGGCGGTAAGGCAGCTGGCCAACAGGGAGGAGGCGAAGGTCTATAGTTCGTATAGGTACCTGTGGCAGCTCAGACAGCAGCAGGGTGGGCTCAGCTTGGACTAGGTAGCAGGTAGACGTCAGGCGAGGTGAAGCAGGTCAGATGTGGATACAGCACGACACGACTTTGGCACAGCACAGTGCTCGACCAGGATGGTATGGAAATGCAAGGAACAGGAGCAGGAACAGAAAACACACTAGGAGGCCATCACATAGACCATCTAGTTAACACAACAAAGCTCAGGCATAAAACTAGGGGGCTGGACCCCTCTTATAGTCCAGGGTACTCACAGGTCAAAGTTCATCAACAAGGTCCGGGATCCAGCTGAGGTGAGTGGAGTGGTCATAACGTGGCCAAAAATGCTCGTTTTTGAAAAAAAAAACACACGTTACTGTTATCTACATTGCAGCGCCGATCTGCTGCAATAGGAGATAGGGGTTTGAAAATCTGGTGACAGAGCCTCTTTAACACATTCTGAGAGCTATAACTTTTTTTTATTTTTGGGTCGATTGAGCGGTTTGAGGGCTTATTGTTGGTGAGACGAGCTGTAGTTTTTATTGGTAAATTTTTTGGTACATACAACGCTTTGATCACTTTTTATTAAATTTTATTTAGAGATTTGGTGACCAAAAAACAGATTTTGGCGTTTTAAATTATTTTTCTCACGGCGTTCATTATGCGCTAAAAATTACAGTTTTACTTTATTCTGTGGGTCGATACGATTACGGTGATATCATATGTATATCTTTTTTTATGTTTTTTGCAGCGTTTGCACAATAAAATCACTTATTTGTTTATAAAATTTATTTTCTGTGTCGACATATTCTGAGAGCCATAACTTTTTTATTTTTCAGTCAAAAAAGGGTTGTAAGGGATTGTTTTTTGCGATACGGCTGTAGTTTTTATTGGTGCTTTTTTGGGGTTCATGCGACTTTTTGATCCCTTTTTATTCTATATTTTGCAAGGGGTGGTGACCAAAAAATAGTGATTCTGGCATTGTTCGTTTTTTTTGCAGTGTTCGCCACGCAGGACAAATAACATTATAGTTTTATAGATTGGGTCGTTACGAACGCGGTGATACCAAATATGTGTACTGTTTTTTAACGTTTTATTTCTTTTCCTATAATAAGAGTCTTATTATAGGAAAAATACATCTTTTATTTTTACACTTTTGTAAAACATTTTTAATAACTTTTTTTACTTTTTTCTTTACTTTTTACACTTTATTTTTTTACTTGAAGCTCTGATCGCTGCTAGAATACATTATACTACCTAGGTAGTGTAATTTATTCCAACTGTCAGTGTGATGTCACAGTCACTCTGACAGTATGTCTACGAGGACCAGCCAGAGGCTGGTCCTCATAGGCTTCCATACATGGCAGACCCGGAGGCCGTTGTCTGGCCTCCGGGTGCCATCACAAGCATCAGCAGCCCCCACAATTGCATGGGGGCTGCCGATGTGCTACAATTCCCCTAAATGCGGCGATCGCAATTGAGCGTCGCATTTAACAGGTTAATTGCCTAAATCAGCGGCAATGAGCCGCTGATCGGCAACAGTGGAGTGTTAGCTGTCAGGGACAGCTGACCTCCCAGTTCCCGATGCACACTGTCAACGATAGTGTGTATCGCGAACGACAGTGACGTCCTGTCACTCTGACAGGAAGTCTATCAGGAGGCTGGTCCTGATAGACACGGAGGCCATTATTTGGCCTCCAATCGCCAGGCTAGCCATCTGCAAACCTCATGATTTCATTTTGAGGTTTGCCGATGTGCTAGAAATCCCTAAAATGCGGCGATTGCAATCGATCGTCGCATTTAAAGAGTTAATTGCCGAAATCAGCGAAAATGAGCCGCTGATCGGCAACAGTGGATTGTCAGCTGTCGGGGACAGCTGGGTTCCCGGTGCACACTGTCGCCGACAGTGTGCACCGGGAACCGCGCAGTAACTGTACGTCCTGGTGCGCTAAGACACTGGCCACCCGGACGTACAGTTGCGTCATGGTGCACCTAGGGGTTAAATGATGATCGTTCGCTATGGAACGACTCGCTAATCGTTTGATTACAATTTCTTGGCTCGTCTAAAAGGCCCTTAAAGGGAATATGTCGCTAGAATTTTTATTTTATTTTTTTCAGTTAAACAATTAGTATTTGAGTGATTACACATTGTTTTAATTTTTTTAATTTTTTTCACAAGTCAGGAAATATTATAAATTAGATTCTAATTTATAATATTTCCATGTGCTAGGCACTAGAGGGAGCAGTTCCCAAAATTGCAGCATGGTCACTGTGGTAAAGCAACCTCATTGATTTATGCTGCAAATTTGGGGCGGACACACTCTCCTCTAGTGTCCTCACACAATCCCCCCTCCCTTCTTCTGGCTAGTGCCAGGAGAAGGAAGAGTTTGAATCTTCAAACCTCCTACACTGTGTGCCGCCATTTTCTGAGCGACTGCACAGTGTAGGAGGATTAGATAAAGGGCTCAGCAGACAGTATCACATGAACATAATACACACATCACATACACGAACACAATACACACATCACATACACGAACATAAATTACCTGCCGCCTCCGCTAGTCTACGATCCTATTCCTTGCGCCTGAACATATGGCCGGAAGCCGCGGCCAGAAGTCGTCATCTTACTGTCCGGCAGCGGCTTCCGGTCCACATGAAAATGGCGTCAGATTTCGCTCTGCCAACGGGCTTCGTTTTGGTCTGTGTGGGAGCCGCGCATGCGCCGTTCCCACACAGACGGCGTACGCTTCAGAGAATGGAACGGCTCCCATTCGCATTCTCTATGGGGTTGTATGTGCTGTATTCCATCTCTGTATGTGTCATTAATCGACACATACAGAGATTTAAAAAAAGCAGCCCCATAGAGAAGTAAAAGTTTGAACACAGTAAAAATTAGAACGTGACAACACTAATATATAAAATTTTTGTTTATGTTTTATTTAAAGCAATATAATAAAAAAAAAAATCATGACACCTTCCCTTTAAGTCACAGATGTTCTACTAATGGCAAAATGCAGCACGTTGTATAGTAAAGATGACTTTTAGTTTAGTTTTATAAAAGTGGGTGAGAATTTGTTTAGAATAATTACAGATCAGATTTACACAGTACTTAAATCAACAAAGTTATGTATCAAATATAAAGATCTCTCTCCCTACTGTAACGTCTGCAGCCACAGATCGCAGACTCCTCTCATCCTGCTGACGCCTGCCTTCCAGGAGATGCCAGCACATGCGGCCGTCCTGGCCTGCAGTGACCACTATGGTGCACGCGCGAGCCCAGTCCCGGCCTTAAAGGGCCAGCACGCACACATGTTTAAAATTGTCCAATGACGCTGGACTATTAGAAGGGCCCTGCCCCTTCAGTCATTGCCTGAGCATTGTTGTGTTTTCCCGTGTCAGTCTAGCAAATGGTCCCTTAGTGGTTTCCTGTTCCAGTGTTCCTGTTCCTGCTACCTGTATCCTGTACTACCCTGTTCCTGTGCCTTAAAAGAGTTGGAGTCGTGTTGTGTTACACCACGCCTGGTGTCTGCTGCCAAGGTCCCATCTGAGCCTAGCCATTGCTACTGAATGTACTACCACAGGTATCCTTGCTCAGACTATAGATTTTACTTGGTACAATGTTTGGCCAGCTGCTATTCCGCTGTGGCGGTACGGCCCAGTGGGTCCACATACCCACAGATCGTCACACCTACAAGTATTGTCCTCTTTGGTCCCAGTTTATTATAATGTTCCCCTGTGTTTTGTATCTTTATGTTATATTAAGTAAATGTAATTTTGATTCAATTGATTTATACAGGGCTATCATTTTCCGACAGTCCAAAATGCTGAGGGTCAAAAGCATAAACTTAAGACCTCATGCACACGAACGTGAATCACATCCGTGTGACGGCCGTTAAAACATCGGCCGTCACACGGACTCATGCATTTCATGGGGGCCGTTCACACGAACGTTGTTTCAACGTGTCCTATTTTACTGCGTGTCACGCATCCCTTCAAAGATTGTAGTCTGTGGGGGATCGGTGACAACGCGTCTTGCACGGGTCCACGTAGAACGTGGAAGACGGCAGTTTTCACGTCCGAGGTTGGCTACGCTCGTGTGAAGGAGCCCTCAGAGTCCAGGGACAGTTCAAGATTTGTGAAGGCCATGTGGGTCATAGACTTGTATTTAGAAACTGCTGTGAATCATCTGAACAAGTATCAAAAATGTTGGAGGTTCCAGGACATTTGCCCCTTTTGCCTTTTGTATAACCCTGCCCTGGAGGTAAAAGTTGGGGGAGGAGTCATAAAAACCATGGAATTTCTTAAAGCGAATTAAGGGCAGCATATTATAATGACAGGTTTGCGAGGCTACTAGATTGACTGGATATGAGTGAGCAAATTTTTGTCTACTACCCTCCTTTTTAGTATTTATTTATTTTATTTTCATTTAATCAACTTTAATTGTTTCATAAACTTCCTTAGCAGTGCATGGGAATATATGTAAATAAAAAAATGAAAGTTTTTAAGCAAAATAAATTACAGTAACATAGAAACACTGGTGCAATGAACAATGTAATTAAAATGAAATAAAATGCCTGGAATAATTTATTAATAAGTATTCCGACATGTGATGGCACTAGACAATGCTTTACAAATGCAAATGTTGATTTTACATGACAGCTGGGAGGACATTTGAATGGAGGGCTTTTAATATATGTAGCTTACTAAGGGAATTAAGTCAGGGAAACCAGATCAGCATACATCTGGGAGGATACATGTCAGAACAATGTTATAGAAATGATAAGCCAGAACCTTTATTCAGTTACTTTTGTTGTGAACTGGCCTCAAGCAGATCTGTTCCTCCAGAGTATAGTATGAAGTGACTGCAATTTCACAAGTCCTTTTCTTTTATTGTAAAGCCATGCTTTTAAGCTGAATATAATGTTACAGGGATTGATTTGGTGCTATAATGCTTAAGTCGTTAAATAACTTGATGTGTATGTCTTTGTCAGCAGAACAGATATATTCGGAGATTCCCGTTAGCTTGGAAAATTTTATGGTGTGGTATGTTGCATAGTTACCAATTAAACGGATTTGGGACAGTATAGTGAAGTGTATAATTGTGTTTTTTTTTCCCTAAGTACAGTTTTAGGTGGCCGTAATTGGACACGTCTACCTGTGCTGCCTCGTCCCTTCACTCCCCATTTGCCAACTTCCCCCTGTCAGGGATGGATAACACCTGTGGCTTGACTCTGATTTACCGACTTTTCCTATTATGGAGTGGCAAATCATACCCACCTTACTATGTTTCCTGCACCATCTGCCGTTCTGTGCCCCAGCAAACAAGCAAGTCAACTGTGAGTAACAAAAGGGAGATAGATACGACGGGATACAGAAGGAGACACAAAAAATGCGACGGGACGTACACGAAGACATAATAAGCGGGAGGCAGACAGAAAAGGGACACATAATGAGGAAAAGAATAAAAAGGGGACAGAAACTATGGGACACAAAAGGATATAGAACTAAGGGAGGCAGACACAAGGGGACAAATAAGGATGGTACACAACGAAGAAACTTAAAGGGGTTGTCCACTGTTGAACAACTGATGACCTATCCCCCGGATAGGTCATCGGTATATCATCGGTGCGGGTCTGACACCCGGGCCCCGCACCGTTAAGCCGCTCGGGCTATCTGCGGGCAAAGGATGTTATGTCCCGTTAATTTCTGTATGGAGTCGGAAGCAGTTTGCTCCTATTCAAGTGAAGCCGAGCTGCAGCACGGCAGCTCGCTGCTATTCAGTGGCGGGAGCAAACTGCTTCCGGCATGTATGTCCGGGGAACGGAGGCAGCCGGAGCGGCTTAACGGTACAGGGTCCGGGTGTCGGACTCCCACAGATCATGTACTGATGACCTATGCGGTGGATAGGTTATCAGTTGTTCAGTAGTGGACAACACCTTTAAACAACTTGAATCAAAACAAAGAGTGCATGTACGATCCAGTCCTACACTCGTCCTGAGTGGCAGGCAGTTGCTGCATCAGGACGAGCATACTCGTTTTGCTGATTCCGAGGGCACAGCGAGTATACCCGTGCAATCAGGAGTGGGGCTACGGTTGTAAGTCAGAGCCGCAGCCCAGCTCTTATGGCGGAGATCAGAGGAACTTCTGATCTTCCTTTGTTTAACCAATTAGATGCCGCGACTAATAGCAACCGATATGGTCGCGGCGTGCTGATGGGTTACTGTGGCAGCCGGGGCATAACAAAGGCCCCCAGGTCTTCCATAAGCATCTTTCTTAATTGGATGAAATGATCCAATTGTGCAATGGTCATCAAAAAGAAACAAACCTTTATTTTAACTTATTCATGCAACGCGTTTCAATTTCGTGCTGGGATTTTCATCAGGCCACTAAATTATTGAGGTATGGAATAGCATAGCAGACTATATTGCATGGTTTAACGTAAATGTCATGGGCTTTTTAATATCTTTTCATGATGTATGTGTTAAATGTATACTATATTAGTCTATGAGTGAATGATGCCTGTCACGAGGCGGGGTGTGGACCCACTGGGCCGTACCGCGTAGCGGGGTAGCAGCTGGCCAACTAGGTACAAAACAATGTCTATAGTTCAAAACGGGTACCTGAGGCAATAGTAGACAGTGGCAGGATCACGACTTGGCTTTCACAGCAGGTGATGCCGCGGATGCGGCGGAAGACACGACTTGGCTTTCACAGCAGGTGACGCCGCGGATGCGGCGGAAGACACGACTTGGCTTTCACAGCAGGTGATGCCGCGGATGCGGCGGAAGACACAACTTGGCTTTCACAGCAGGTGATGCCGCGGATGCGGCGGAAGACACGACTTGGCTTTCACAGCAGGTGACGCAGCGGATGCGGCGGAAGACACGACTTGGCTTTCACAGCTGGTAACGATAGTACGGGATACAGGGTACAGGCAGCAGGAACGGGCAACACTGGGAACTGGAAAACACCGGGAGACCTTTAGCAAGACAGACTAGGGAATACAACAACACTCAGGCAAGGAACCAGTGGGCAGAGCTCCTTTTTATAGTCCAGCAGCCATTGGGCTAATACCTGATTACAGGCAGCTGGACGCGTACTGGCCCTTTAAGGCCGTGCACGCGCGGGCGCGCGCGCCCTGCGGGGAGCGGCGCGAGGACCCGGAAGACAGCGCCAGCGACTGCCAGAGGAAGGAGGACGCCGAGCAGAGAGGCGTCCATGGCCGGGATCGTCAGGGGGTGAGTCAGAACGGCGATCCCCAGCCATGGACGTAACAGTATCCCCCCTCTTACGCCCCCTCCTCTTGGGGCCAGAGCGGGAAAGAAATTTCTTCACGAGGACCGGGGCATCGATATTCTCCTCTGGCTCCCAAGACCTCTCCTCTGGACCAAATCCCCTCCAATCCACCAAGTAAAATGTCCTGCCTCCTACTTTCTTGGTGGCCAGGATCTCCCTCACTTCAAAAGTTCCGGATGAACTGCCAGGAGCCACTGCGGAACTAGGAGTCCTGGAGTAGCGGTTTAGAACCACGGGTTTTAGCAAGGAGACGTGGAAGGAATTAGGGATCTGGAGGGCAGGAGGCAGTCGAAGCTTGTACGACACAGGATTGATCTGCAGCAGAATCTCGAAGGGTCCAAGGAACCTGGGGGCAAACTTGCAAGATGGCACCCTCAGCCGGATATTCCTGGAAGACAGCCAGACCTTTGTACCTGGAAGAAACTGGGGAGGTTCTCGTCTTCTAGTGTCTGCCTTTCTCTTCATGCGGTCCACCGCCAGCAGAATAGAAGACCGTGTCTGCTGCCATATTTGCAGAAAGTTCCTGAAGGTAGAATCGGCTGCAGGCACCTGAGACATAGTAGAGCCGGGCAGGGGTATTCAAGGATGTTGGCCATAGACTATAAAGAACGGACTGGAAGTGGTGGACTCACTGGTATGGTTATTATAAGAGAACTCCGCCCACGGAAGCAGCTGCACCCAGTCATCAAGTCTTCTGGAAACAAAGTGCCGTAGGTAGTTCTCCATAATTTGATTAATCCTCTCAACTTGCCCATTGGACTGAGGGTGATAAGCTGAGGAGAAGTCCAACTTTACCCCGAGTAGGCCGACATAGACTGTGTCTCTGGCAAGGAAAGAGGGTATACTCTACCGCGAGGAGGAGAAGAGTCAGGAACCAAGTCGATAGGACAGTCGTATTCTCGATGTGGTGGCAATATCTCTGCCTCCTTTTTGTCGAAGACATCAGCAAACTGAGAGTAACAAGGAGGTAGCCCAGACAAAGACTGAGGCGAAGAAGGCTGGGATGGAAGGACATGACCCAGACAGCGGTTTAGACACTTGGGACCGCACTGAAGAACCTCTCCAGAGTTCCAATTCAGGACTGGGGCATGAAGACGGAGTCAAGGCAAGCCCAGCAGCACGGGGTTTACGGCCTTGGACAGGACATACAGAGAGATCAGCTCGGAATGAAGAGCTCCCACCTGGAGTCTCAACGGCTTGGTCACAGACAATACTGGGTCAGGCAAAGGCAGTCCATCTACCGAGGCAACGATCAATGGTCTCTCCAGCAAAACAGTGGGCAACTGAAGGAGATTCACAAGGTCTTGACAGATGAAATTGGCTGCGGAGCCAGAGTCCAGGTAGGCAGAGACTGGATGAGGTCTCCCGCCAGCGACAATGGTCACAGGAATGAACAGCTTGGACGAGAATTCTCTATCAAGTGCAGTAGCGCCCAGGGTTGTCTCTCCAACCAATCCCAGACATTGGGGTTTCTTAGGCCTCTGGGGACACAGACGCACGACATGGCCAGCGAGGCCGCAATACAGACAGAGTCCAGAGGTGCGCCTGCGCTGTTTCTCCTGATCAGACAGTTTAAGCCGATCCACCTGCATCGGGACCTCGGGCGCAGCAGAAGAACAGGGCAAGAGGGGTTGCTGGAAGTTGGGCGCCAGTCTAGGAAGCCGTCTCTCCTGAAGAATCTCTTGGGATCTCTCTCTGAGCCTTATGTCCACGCGGCTAGCCAGCTGCATCAGATCATCCAGGGCAGCTGGGAGATCTCGAGCAGCCAGTTCGTCTTTGATCTCAGGCGATAGGCCATGCCAGAAGGATGCTACAAAGGCCTCATTATTCCAAGACAATTCTCCTGCCAGAGTCCGGAACTGGATGGAGTATTCGCCCACGGAGGCGTCCTCCTGACGCAGGTTAAAAATAGCGGTAGCAGCCGATGAGGCTCGTCCAGGCTCCTCAAATACGGAACGGAACAACCGCACAAACCCCAGGAAGTCTCTGGTCACGGGTCCCTGTCGTTCCCAGATTGGATTCGCCCACGCCAGGGCCTTGCTGGCGAGTAGGGATACAATAAAGGCGATCCTGGCTCCGTCCGAAGAAAATGCTTGGGCGTGCAGAGTGAAATGGATTTGGCATTGGTTCAGGAACCCCCTGCACGAACTTGCATCTCCATGAAACCGTGGTGGCAATGGCAGCGAGAACCGAGAGTCCGAACTGGAGCTGCCAGGAGGTGTAGCTGGAGGGTTGATCGGAGGAGTTTCACTAGGAGCGATGACGGAAGAAACTAGTGCACCAAGATGCTGCGCCATGGAGTCTACTGCCACAATGAGTTGATCCTGTCGCGCTTGCAGATCCTGCAGGTCGGCCTGCATGGCTTGGGAGGATGACAGACTCTTGACTTGGCCAGCGGGGTCCATGGCCTGAGTGTACTGTCACGAGGCGGGGTGTGGACCCACTGGGCCGTACCGCGTAGCGGGGTAGCAGCTGGCCAACTAGGTACAAAACAATGTCTATAGTTCAAAACGGGTACCTGAGGCAATAGTAGACAGTGGCAGGATCACGACTTGGCTTTCACAGCACGTGATGCCGCGGATGCGGCGGAAGACACGACTTGGCTTTCACAGCAGGTGATGCCGCGGATGCGGCGGAAGACACGACTTGGCTTTCACAGCA
Source organism: Rhinoderma darwinii (assembly GCF_050947455.1). Classification (NCBI taxonomy): domain Eukaryota; kingdom Metazoa; phylum Chordata; class Amphibia; order Anura; family Rhinodermatidae; genus Rhinoderma; species Rhinoderma darwinii. The sequence goes on along the minus strand of NC_134687.1, from coordinate 127,015,748 downwards.
CGTGATGCCGCGGATGCGGCGGAAGACACGACTTGGCTTTCACAGCAGGTGATGCCGCGGATGCGGCGGAAGACACGACTTGGCTTTCACAGCAGGTGATGCCGCGGTTGCGGCGGAAGACACGACTTGGCTTTCACAGCAGGTGACGCCGCGGATGCGGCGGAAGACACGACTTGGCTTTCACAGCTGGTAACGATAGTACGGGATACAGGGTACAGGCAGCAGGAACGGGCAACACTGGGAACTGGAAAACACCGGGAGACCTTGTCAAAAATATTTTTAATTATCTTTATATGTGTGAACATATATTGCTTTTGTGAAAGTGATTAGAATAGGTTTCAAAGATAACATTTTGCATGGACTCCATCTTGTATGGTAGGCATCCATTTTGGATCATTGGAATCTATCTTTTGGCCTGAAGGAGCTATCTTGAGGTTAATAAGTAAAAAGTAAATATCAGCAGATGTCCTGAAGCAATTCTATGTTATGTGTTCTTGAATTTAATGTTTTATTACTCTTTTAAGGAGCAGATCAAATAGCCTTGGCCGAATGGACAATGGCTGTTTACCATAAGTCAGCCTTGGATTCAGGCCTCTGTTTAATTAATTTAAACTTCTCTGCAGTCTCCATTCTCTAGTGAGATAAGAAGTAGAGACAAATTAACTTGTGTCTCTGAAATGTGTGTCTTCCCATGGGACAAGGTTCAGGCCACCTGGGGCTTGGAGGGTGAAGAATTATTATAATGCATTGATATAATTCTTATTGGCTGAATCAGAGTCATTATCATATTGTAGATGATTGGCTGAAACCAAAGCCTACACCTTTCCTGTCATTATACCATATGTGGAGTTTTGGGATATTACCATATATAGAATGTTTATATTTGCAAGTATAAGGTCACCGCCTACTCTCATTTTCCTATAAATAAAGATGGATCCGCCCCCTAGGGCAGAGATCGTTTGAACACTGAAGCTGCGTGTCATGGTCTCTCTCCGGCCGGCCTCTCAGATCCACCATTGAGAGAGCATTCACTAATTTGGAGCTCATAGACAAATGCAGATAATGTCCAACGTTAACGGACATACTAAATTCTGCAGCGACAACCTTTAGCAAGACAGACTAGGGAATACAACAACAGTCAGGCAAGGAACCAGTGGGCAGAGCTCCTTTTTATAGTCCAGCAGCCATTGGGCTAATACCTGATTACAGGCAGCTGGACGCGTACTGGCCCTTTAAGGCCGTGCACGCGCGGGTGCGCGCGCCCTGCGGGGAGCGGCGCGAGGACCCGGAAGACAGCGCCGGCGACTGCCAGAGGAAGGAGGACGCCGAGCAGAGAGGCGTCCATGGCCGGGATCGTCAGGGGGTGAGTCAGAACGCCGATCCCCGGCCATGGACGTAACAATGCCTAAAAGTGGCATCCGTCACCCATAGACTATAATAGTATACGTTTAACTGTTATGTGCGTGTGAACATACCCTAATGGTATGTTGTTAAACAGAGTTTTCACACGTATTTCATGGCTGAACGCCTCCAAACATCTGCCCATTGATTTCAATTGAAAAAACGGCGTTTCATTCAGATGGGGTGATTTTTTATGCGGCTGTTTGAAAAAAACGGCGCGTAAAAAAACACCCTGCAAAAAGAAGTGTATGTCACTGTGAAAGCAAAAATATTTTCCAAAGTGTTTTAGACTTACTGTATACCTTATATACTCATATTTTTATATGCTTGTACAAGTTAGTTATATTAGAAGGTAGATGCTCTGGGACTTTAAGGCAGTAGGCCGTGTGCAAAGTACTACGCAGTAATAATAAGAATTAAAATGGAGAATCATAGGGCCGGGTGCAGAGCCTACGCAGCAATAATTCGGAAGATAAGGGAACGGCCCCCCTAAGAGCCAATTAAGTTCTAGAACTTTATCTAAACTTTCTGACTCATTTGTTGTTGAAAACTTGTTATTGTCGGAGTATAAATATACGTGCTGATAAGAATAAAGGAGAAGGATTTTCATACAGTAACGTGTCTGTGTGTTTTTACTCCTCCGAGCTGCTCGTACTCATAACATTATTTTTAAAAGCTAATTTGGAACTGGATGGAATTCAAGGCGTGTGGGCTGGTAAATTGCACCCACAGTTTTTGGCGCCCGAACAGGGACTGCAGCACTAGGACCCAGAGACCACCCGAACCAGGCAGAGGAGACCGGACGGGAATGTGTAGACCAAGAGCTGCAGCATAAGGTAAGAAGATTTGATTCTTACATTTTTGCTCTGCATCTCCCCGTCTGGCCCCCCCCTATTTTCGGATGACTAAGGCTCCACCTTAGGGAGTAATGTATGAAGCTGCAGTTCCAGAACTCTGTACTCCCTTAGAAACTAAGTGCCTGACTTCCATCTCAGTTGTGTGAAAGAGGAATGGATAGCGGCATTGAGCATGCTATAGGGGGATTGCTTTGTTAGGATACCCATAAAACAATAAAACATGTAATTCTCTGGCCAGAATAGTGAATAGTAGTTTAGTTTGATTTCTGGGGTGAAAGAGACCCAGAATAGTAGTTTAGTTTGATTTCTGGGGTGAAAGAGACCCAGAATAGTAGTTTAGTTTGATTTCTGGGGTGAAAGAGACCCAGAATAGTAGTTTAGTTTGATTTTTGGGGTGAAAGAGACCCAAAACAGTTTGATTTCTGGGGTGAAAGAGACCCAGAATAGTAGTTTAGTTTGATTTCTGGGGTGAAAGAGACCCAGAATAGTAGTTTAGTTTGATTTCTGGGGTGAAAGAGACCCAGAATAGTAGTTTAGTTTGATTTTTGGGGTGAAAGAGACCCAGAATAGTAGTTTAGTTTGATTTTTGGGGTGAAAGAGACCCAGAATAGTAATATTAGAAGTTGTTAGATACCCAGTACAGCCTAGAGATGGGTAACCTATTTACTAGAGCAGAGAAGCCAGGAGTGCCAGCCCGAGAGATAGTGGAAAGAAGAAAGGGCAAACGTGCAGTAAAGAGATATAAGAAATTGATGAGTGGTTTGGGACTCCCCAGGGGAGGCATGCTTGATGTGGATGAATGGGATGCCGCTATCAGTAAGAATGAAGGATGGTTGAGAGACAATAAGTTGAGAAAGGCAGCGGATGATTGGAGGGATGTGTCTGAAGAAGTGAGGAGAGGAGGATGCAAGGAAACCACTGTGGGTAGGAAGAGATATTATGAATGTTATGATGAAAGCCCAAAGACAGGAGTAGGGATGGTCACAGGACAAAAGGTGAAAGTAAGTCATGATAAGAAAGAGACAGAGGATGTTGGGGAAAAACTTAAGGAGTCTCCTGGGTACACGGGACTCAACCCAGGGAAAGATCCAGGAGGCTTCTGGACCTGTCTTAATTGCGGTGTCCAGAATCCTGACTGGAGAGAGGTGTGCTCTAACTGTGGGGCTCACCGTCCCCGAGCAGACGCCCCCGCCCCTGGCTTGTATCCCGTGATTACCTATACTCGTGGCTCAGCAAATAATCCCTTTTTAGGCATGTTAAAAGGGAAAGATGCTAATGTAATGGGAGTGACGGGAGAGGAAGAATCAGAGGTTGAGGTCAATGGAATGCCCGACTTGTCGGGACACATGAATCAGGATGATTCTCTAACCACTCCCATAAAAGAGCCCAAAAGGGAAAAGCTGAGGGATGAAGAAATTGCGGGGATAGTGGAAGGAATAGGAGAAAGTTTGAGGGCAATAGCTCAGAGCTCAAAAACTCAGGTAGACCAGGGAAATGTACACTTGTATAAACCTTGGAGTCCAGGGGACATAAAGAGTATAATTGAGGGAATGCCCGACCCAGAAGAGAAACCAGTTAAGTGGGCAGAACAAATAACAAAGATGCAGAGATTGTATAACGCTACGTGGAAAGATCTGGACATGGTGTGTAAAATACAATGTCCCGATATATACTCCACCATAGAGGACGATCTAAGGGTCCCCCGTGACTATGTGACCGAGGAACCTAGTGACTGTACTAACTTTTCAGGAGAACAGTTTGTAGCCCAGATAAAACAGTGGGCAGTAACCTAACAAGGACAAAAGGGACAGAGTTTGACTGACACAACTCAGGATAACACTGAGAGTATTGACAAATACTATGCTAGACTGAGGTCCCAATGGAAGGATATGGGTTACAAGGAAAGACCCCTAGATACCAGGATGTTGACAGCTGCGTTTATAGAGGGGCTTAAGAAAAGCTTGCGGGAGGCAGTGCAGACCGCTAGACCCGAGTGGAGAGGCATGGCGACCAGTGACCTAGTGAAGGTAGCCCAAGGGGTAGAGTTAGATCTAAAGAAAACCAGAAAGAAACCCGCTGGAGTAGCTTATATGCAACCTGGCCCCTTTAGGCAACCAGGGCCGCCGATCCAACAACAGCCCTACCAGCCACCCCCAGCACAGTATATGCAGTATCCTTGCCAAGGGGGACAAATGATCCAACCGCAGTATGTACAGACACGGGGCAGGAGGATGGTCATCTGCTATAATTGTGGCGAGCAGGGACATCTCCAAAGATACTGCAAAACACCTAGAAATATGAACCCACAGATAGGACCAGGTGGGATCCAAGGGGGATGGGCTTCACAGCCGGACCTTCCCCAAGGAAATCAAAGGCAGCAGGGAGACACGCAGCAGCCCCAGTACCAGCCCCAGTACCAGCCCCATCAAGCATGAAGGGTCGGCAGTCCAGACATGGGCGAATCCGCCCACACCATGGCAGTAAAATTAGGCCCCGCCCCTTTAATTTCCTTGTCTGTCAATGATGGTACCCCGATCCCTTTCCTGATAGATACTGGAGCTGCCGTGACTGTTGTTAACCCTAGAGAACTGCGAGCAGATTTGTTATCAGATGACACCCAGATTTGCGTGGGAGTAGATGGGAGGTCCCACCCAAATCAAAGTTACAAAACCGGTTGTTCTACGGTTTGGTCCACACCAATCTATAGTCACAAAACTTGTCACCTGTGAAACAACCCCAATAAATTTACTAGGTGCTGATGTTTTAGAAAGACTAAGAGCTAGAATTGAATATTGTGCGAATGGCACCATTATGTTGAGAGGAACCATTGATGAGGAGGACTTATGTATATTAACAGCTACAAACCTGAATCCATGGGATACTGAGTCCCCGTCCTTTGTTTTATTAGGCCAACAACAGATAGATAGCCTACTGGCACAAGTGCCAGATGGGCTATGGTCAACAGGACCCACTGATGTAGGGATCCTCAAAGTCCCCCCCGTAAGGGTAGATCTTAAACCGGGGGTGCCCCTCCCCTACAGGAAACAGTACCCCCTTACAATAGCACAATCAGATGCTATATCACAGCAGGTGAAGGCGTACCTTGCTGCGGGGGTCTTAACTCACATAGTCTCCCCATGTAACACACCCCTTTTCCCAGTAAAGAAAAAGGCAGAGCCGGGACAACCGGCCAAGTACCGCATGGTCCATGACCTCAGAGCTGTCAATGACGCTACAGTATTCAATACACCTATTGTACCTAACCCCCATACTCTATTGGCACAGATTCCTGCTACGTCATGCTGGTTTACGGTAGTAGATCTGGCTAATGCTTTTTTCTCTGTTCCTCTTCATCCTGACTGTTGGTATCTTTTCGCCTTCACGCACAATTATGCACAACTTGCTTGGAAGGTATTACCCCAGGGGGCTCACAACTCCCCCAGTATGTATACCTCTGCTATGACTCAGATTTTCAGTGACTGGGACCCCGGCCCAGGAGTAGTTCTACTACAATATGTGGATGATCTCCTCCTTTGCTGCCCCTCCAGGCAGCAATGCGAGAGCTCCAGTGTTTCTTTGCTCTGTTTCCTAACACAGTCAGGCTGCAAGGCCAGCAAAGCGAAGCTTCAACTTTGTCAGCAAACTGTTGTATTTTTAGGACACTGTATTTCTCCTGGTATTCGACACCTTACACCTGAAAGGATCCAAGCTGTTACTAGTATCCCTCTGCCAAAAACTCAGTCTGCTATGCGCACATTTTTGGGACTTATTTCTTACTGTCGCCCCTGGGTTCGCAATGCTTCTGCTCTTATGCAACCTCTTTACGATTGTCTTGCTGCAACTCCCTTTCAGGTGTCACCAGAAGCAGAGGAAAATTTTTATAGTCTTAGATTGAGTATTCAGACAGCCCCAGCACTGGGTATTCCTGATTACAACAAATGTTTCCGACTGTATACCACGGAATTAAATGGACACGCTACAGCGGTTCTCACAAAGGACCATGGCCAAAAACAAAGGCCTGTTGCATATTATTCTGTACGGCTGGACCCAGTTGCTAGAGGGTCCCCATCTTGTGTTAGAGCGTTAATTGCTGCTACAGAAGTATTAGACAAAGCTCAACAGATTGTCCTTGATTTTCCTGTAACTGTTTATGCTCCTCATGATATGTCTGCTCTTTTATCTCAAGTACAGCCAAAACATCTGTCTGTTGCTCGGCATACAAAAATTCAATGTGCCTTACAGTTACCTGATAATGTCACTATTCAACGTTGTACTACTCTGAACCCAGCTACTTTACTGCCTCTGGAGCAAGGGGGAGAAGAATCAGGTATTTGGTCAGATTTTCTTCCTTCACAGGATGATCATGACTGCTTGCAGCTCATGCAACAAGAGACAATGGGGTTTGAACATATTAAGGATTCACCATTACAGAATCCAGAGTTAGTTCTCTTTGTGGATGGTTCCAGGTATGGTATAGATGGTAAATTTTATACAGGGTATGCGGTGGTCACCCCATATGAAGTATGTAAAGCAGAAGCACTCCCACCGCACATGTCAGCACGAGAAGCGGAGCTGAAAGCTTTAGCCGAAGCATGTATACAAGCTGAGGGAAAGACAGCTAACATATACACAGATTCCAGATATGCTTTTGGCATAGCACATGACTATGGTCCTATTTGGAGAGTAAGGGCGTTCCTCACATCAGCGGGTACACCTATTAAAAATGCAGATCTAGTCAAATATTTGATGGAAAGTTTATTGTTGCCAAAAGAGGTGGCAGTGGTGAAGATCAGGGCTCACACAAGAAACAGCAGTGAAGAGGCTAAAGGAAATGACTTTGCAGACAAAACCGCTAAAGAGGTAGCAAGGACAAGGCCTATTCTGGCCAACACTTTCGTAATCACCAACCTAGAGGATATACACACTTCAGTCAGCTCGGATATTTTGCTGACACTATAGAGACAAGCCACAGATGAAGAAAAGATCAAATGGACAGGTAAAGGGGCTGAAGCAAAGACTGATGGTTTGTGGTATTTAGAGGGACGGGTATGCCTGCCCAGGACACTATACCCCATGATGGCTCAAGTAGCCCATGGGATTACCCACCAGTCAAAAACAACTATGTGCAACCTGGTTAGTCGGTACTGGTTTGCTCCAGGGTTTGGGACATTAGCAGCCCAGTATACGCAGGGGTGTATGATCTGTGCCCAGAACAATATTGGTAAGGTGTTAAAGGTCCCTATGAGACATATGCCAAGACCCTTGTATCCTTTTCAGAGACTACAGATTGACTATATCCAATTGCCAAAGGTGGGAACCTATGAGTATGTTTTGGTATGTGTTGATATGTTTTCAGGATGGCCCGAAGCGTTTCCAGTGTCAAAGGCCAATGCCACCTCCACCGCCAAGAAGTTGATGGCAGAAGTGATTTGCAGGTATGGTGTACCAGAGACTATTGAAAGTGATAGAGGTACTCACTTTACAGGAGAAATTATGCAACATATTATGTCAACTTTAGGGATAGAACAGGCATTCCACACCCCATACCATCCACAAAGTAGCGGTAAGGTTGAAAGGATGAATGGGACTCTAAAACTGAAAATACAGAAGGCTATGGTGGAAACAGGTAAACCATGGACAGAGTGTCTTCCCCTGGCTTTATTTTCAGTAAGATATACGCCCAATAAAAAGACAGGTCTGAGTCCCTATGAGATTCTATTTGGGGGAGGTCCTAGGTTAGGATTGTACTTTCCACAGGTGCTCCAGATGCAGTACGGTAGACTCACAGATTATGTATGTGCCTTGCATAAACAACTGGCTAAAGTGCATGGTCAAGTATTTTCTTCTATTCTAGACCCAAATTCTCTAGGTGGTGCACATTCCCTTGTACCAGGAGATTGGGTAGTGGTCAAGAGACACGTTCGGAAAAGTCTTGATCCCAGATTTGACGGTCCGTTTCAGGTGCTCCTGACCACAAGTACTTCAGTGAAACTTGAAGGAAAAGCCAGTTGGATCCACGCCAGCCATTGTAAGAAGGTTCTCTACACGCCAGAAGACGAAAGAGAAAGGTCATCTAAAGAATCAAGATGAAGATTTTGCTGATTTTGGGGGTGGTGGGACTTATTCTTCACAGGTCCGAATCCAGAGCTCCCGCACATGCGATAACCAGAATGCAAGGGACATTGCAGTGGGGATGGGTAATATCCAACAACATTCGGATTCAAGATGGATTTAGTTGTCCTTCTAGACAAATTTGTAGCGGATTATTTAACCTTACCAAGGCCAATGAACTTGTAGACTGGTATACGGGAGGTGGATCCCAGCGGGGAGTAATATATATGAAATTCCCTGATGAGGATACTGTAACAAATGTGACTTATGAAGCCCGGGTGAAAATGTCCTGCTGCGACATGAGCAGATTAATGCGTTTGCAAGATTTGAGAGATCATAGTAATCGGTCAGGAATGCTGACTAATTGTTTATTGTCCAAAATAGATAGCCCTATACTAATGAATAGTACTGTAAAAATGGTGATTTGTGTGAACTCTACCCGAATCATCGGAAGAACCTGGTTCGTAACAATTATACAAACTCTAGTAGGAGGTAGGCGTCCGGAACATGTAAACACCTCGATAAATAGGATTCCCCAGACTTGTGTGCCTATGGCCTATAGGGAGCAAAGAAAGATAGTGCATTGGAACATCACATTTCCTAAGGATAAGGCATGTAGAGTAAAAAGGGAATGGTATGATACCCTTTTAGGAGGAGCAGGAACAGGGATGGGAATCCTAAACGGTGTACAGCTAGAAGTAATGGCCAATAAATTGGCCTCAGTCGGAAGCAACATAGAAGAAGCCATAGCTTTGGGTGCCCAGTGGTTACCCACAAGTTTTGAGACACAACAATTACAGTTAAAAGTGGAGCAAAATTTCCTTAATGTTTTTAATGAATCTGTACTCACCCAATATCGAGCTTACAAAGATATGTCTGCTTTTATAGATTGGACTATATGCACCACTAAGACTTTATGGGAAATGAGACAAAAATATAAATTCCAACAAGATTTGATGAGTACACACCCTCATGTCTGGGGAAGGGCACAAGTGCAAGCGAATTCTAATGATACATGGGGCTGGTCTGACCCAGACTCAGTAGAATGTACAGATGAATGGTGTTCAGGAAAATTGATAATATATAAGGTGACTAATATTGGGATGGTATGTAAATATGTAGTGTTACCTATTGTCATGACTGATGAATTTACTCAGAATAGCCAATACTGGTGGCCCGAATTTAGACATCCACATATAACTGACAGAAACAAAACTATTGATATAGGTTTGTGTATTTTAACCAAAAAAGGATATGTATGTAACAATCAGAGAGTTACGAACCTTGCCTGATGGAATATGAGGACAATATATGCCCTTTCTCAGTAATACCAGCAGAAAATTTTTCAATGTATATAGAGATAAAACCACAGAGTGTATGTATGGTTACGGATGACCCCAAAACACTAAAACCTTTTTCACTACAGGTACCTTTTTCCGGATGTATATTTAATGTTAGTCATATAGAATGGAAAAACCAGACTATTGTATTTCTCCCGGATTTGGATGAGATTGTAAGCACAGTATGGGTACCGGACCCATTGCCAACACCTAATATTAGTCTTCCTTTAGATGAGTTGAATAAAGTTCTAAGAGACGCAGAAGAGGTAAGAGAGATGGTTAGGAGACATAATGTTACACTACAAACAGTAAAAATGAATGCTGTTATAAGTGGGAAAACTCTGCGATATTTAGGATCCCAGATTAAGGATGACACGGCTCATCACTGGTATGACATATTTACAGGGTTTTCGCCGACTGCCAGTTCAGTACTAAGCTACTTATTCCAACCACTAATATGTATTATGATTGTTTTTGTTATTATGACTTGTTTTAACTGTTATGCGTTTTATAAGATACGGAGAGCTTTCACAGCGAGGCCTCTAGAAAGAAGTGACAGGTTGTTGTGAAATTAGAGGCAGGTAAAGATTACCAGACCTATAAAATCACAAAAGGTGGGAAATGTGAAAGCAAAAATATTTTCCAAAGTGTTTTAGACTTACTGTATACCTTATATACTCATATTTTTATATGCTTGTACAAGTTAGTTATATTAGAAGGTAGATGCTCTGGGACTTTAAGGCAGTAGGCCGTGTGCAAAGTACTACGCAGTAATAATAAGAATTAAAATGGAGAATCATAGGGCCGGGTGCAGAGCCTACGCAGCAATAATTGGGAAGATAAGGGAACGGCCCCCCTAAGAGCCAATTAAGTTCTGGAACTTTATCTAAACTTTCTGACTCATTTGTTGTTGAAAACTTGTTATTGTCGGAGTATAAATATACGTGCTGATAAGAATAAAGGAGAAGGATTTTCATACAGTAACGTGTCTGTGTGTTTTTACTCCTCCGAGCTGCTCGTACTCATAACATTATTTTTAAAAGCTAATTTGGAACTGGATGGAATTCAAGGCGTGTGGGCTGGTAAATTGCACCCACATCACTTTTTTAAGCCGTTTTTCATAGTGTCTATAGAAAAATGGCTTCAAAAAAACGCATCAAAAATAGTTTGATGCTGAAAATCAGAGGCTATTTTACCTTGATATTCCTACCTTGGTAATGTATATTCATTGTCAGGACACTGCAGTAATGTTAGGGTATGTTCACACGAGGTCATTACGTCCGTAATTGACGAACGTATTTCGGCTGCAAGTCCCGGACCGAACACAGTGCAGGGAGCCGGGCTCCTAGCATCATAGTTATGTACGACGCTAGGAGTCCCTGCCTCGCTGCCGGACAACTGTCTCGTACTGAAAACATGATTACAGTACGGGACAGTTGTCCGGCAGCAAGGCAGGGACTCCTAGCGTCGTACATAACTATGATGCTAGGAGCCCGGCTCCCTGCACTGTGTTCGGTCCGGTACTTGCGGCCGAAATACGTCCGTCAGTTACGGACGTAATTGGAGCTGTTTTTCTATGGTGCCAATGGAAAACGGCTCCAATTACGTCCCAGGAAGTGACAGGCACTTCTTTGACGCGGGCGTCTTTTTTACGCGCCGTCTTTTGACAGCGACACATAAAAAAAATGACCGTCGGCACAGAACATCGTAAAACCCATTCAAATGAATGGGCAGATGTTTGCCGGCGCATTGGAGCCGTATTTTCGGACGTAATTCGAGGTTAAAATGGCGGAATTACGTCCGTAAATAGGGTGTGTGAACCCAGCCTTAGGGTATGGTCACACGTTTAAGAAAAAACGTCTGAAAATACGGAGCTGTTTTCTCTGATTTTCAGGCGTTTTTTGAAGCTGAAAATGAAGCTTCTTTTCATTTGGAGCTTCTTTTGAGGTGTTTTTTGAGGAATTTTTCATAGTGTTCAATGGAAAATCAGCTCCAAAAAACGCCTCAAGAAGTGACATGCACTTCTTTTTACCGAGCGTCTTTTTACGCTCTGTTTTTTAAAACAGCGATGTAAAAAGACGCCCCGTATGAACTAAATGTTATTTTTACCATTGATTTCAATGGGCAGATGTTTTTAGGCATTCAGCTTCCGTTTTTTTAGGCATTTTTTGAAGGGGTAAATGCCCCAAAATTCGCCTGAAAACACTCTTAGAAATATTGCATGTCACAAGAGAAATACAGTCTCTCAGGTGTCGATCACACACCCTGTGTTAACATGTATCTTTTTTGCTCTGTAGGACAGAGCTTCACTCTCTACTGTGTGCATGTAACCATGGAGACCTCACCAGTCTCCTCCTCCTCCTGATGTCATCCCTGGGAGGGGCTTCCCATGTACCAGAAGCAGGATGATGACCTCAATATCCTGTGCAGTCACAGCACAGCAGCCATATTGTGAAGGTCAACACTAAGACAGGAATCCCACATACACATTATCTACCACTACAGACATTACCTTCGTATCCTGCTTTTTTCCATTACAGAACTAATACGTGACATAAAATATACTCGTGTGTATGAGAACTAAGACATAATTGCTAGTTGTATATTTTTTATTTGAGTCTAAGGGTATGTTCACACGGGCTATTTTTTGCCGTTTTTCGGGCCGTAAACAGCCAAAAAATGACCGAAGAATCGGAAGCAGAACGCCTACAAACATCTGCCCATTGATTTCAATGGGAAAAACGGCATTCTGCTCCGACAGGCCGTTTTTTTATGCGGCCGTTTTGAAAAACGGCCGCTAAAAAGAAGTGCAGGTCACGTCTTGGTACGTGTTTGGAGCCATTTTTCATAGACTCTATAGAAAACAGCTCCAAAAACGGCCGTAAAAAACGCTTTGAAAAAGGCCACGAAAATCGCGAGTGGCTTAAGAAACGTCTGAAAATCAGGAGCTGTTTTCCCTTGAAAACAGCTCCGTATTTTCAGACGTTTTTTGCTAAGCAAGTGAACATACCCTAAATCTGATATTGATTAGCAGACAAGAGATGTAATGGCATGGGATGCAAATTACATTATGGTTTTAAAGGCTGATTTTTCTATGTAAATGCTCTACATTTAGACATTCCTTCACTGGATACAAGAAAAAAAGGTTACAAAGATTAGATGGACGTTTAGACCATTACAACTGTTGTACGGAACAACTTTGTGCACATATTCTACACTTAATTACACCATTCATTTTGACAGTTACGTCACTGAGGCTACCCAAGGGGGACTCCCGTTAGGTATATTCCCTGGGCAGAGATAAAAAGTAGACGAGGACTTCTTTGAAGTTGGGATAGTCGGGCCGCTGTACTCTTAATCTTTGCCCGGGGAAACTATATCACTGGACCTTCCCTGGGGTAGCCGCAGTGACGTAACTATCTATATATATGGGCAGTTACGTCACTGGGGCTAACCTAGGGGAAGCTCCTGTGACATAGCTTCCCTGGACAGAGTTAAAAAGATTTTGGGGATTCCGGCTGCTTTGAAGAGGGGATAGTCAGGCCACTGTGAAGGTGGGTGTGGGGTACCGCGTTGTTGGACTGGGGGGCACAAAGGCCACGGGAATGGGGCCGGAGGAATCCAGAGAGGGGTCATCTGACTCCCTCCGGTGTTGGGAGGCTGGAGTGCGGGCAGCATGGACAAGGACAACGGAGGAGGTGAGTGCTGGCTCTAACCCTGTGCAGGAAGCTCCAGTGATATAACGGTCCATTTATGGACTGTTACGTCACTGGAACTTCCCGATGTATCCTTTAAATGGAGGCTGTGATGGATGCCTAAACGGTGGCATTCGTCACTCGTAGGTTCTAATGGTATCCGCTTATCGGATAAATCATGAAAAGAGTCATGAGAGTTCATGACGAATCGGTTAAACGCCTGACATTATAGCCTATAAGTCACAGCCTCCTTTTGTCCAGAGAACAAAAACGCAGTGTACACATAGTCTAACATGTATTTAGACATGCCATCAACACTTACGGTTCTGGCTGCTGTAAAGAGGAAGACAGCAGCAATAGCTGGATTGTGAGATTGAAGAAAGCCAGAGGCACTACCAAATGACTTTGTGTGACCCTGACATAGTTTTTCGTTGATGTAGCTTTGTATGGGTGGAGCAAAAATTAATATGATTGTTTCAAGAAAAGTATATAAATACAATAAACGGAGAAAGAATTTATAATCTTTAAATCGACATGTTAATAAGTAACCAGAATATTGATCGAGAGCAACATTGTATTCTCATTTTCTATTGGGGCAGAAGTAATTCATTTACTTGCATAGATAATGGAAATATTGCTGGTCAGCGTGTCATTAAAATTGTTTGACTGCAAATATTATTTTTTTTATTCAGTATTTAAATGTTTTTATTATTCCACATACAAAATGGTTCAAAATATCAACAGAAATGTCATCCATCTTTGATCCCTACCACCCCTCAACCCTTCTCCCACACCAAAAGAAAGAACCACACCAAACTACCATGGCTCTCACCTCACATTTGTGGCTCAGTTACATTTATTACATTTACACCATAGAGCTACATACTTTGCATGTATTATTTTTAAGAGAAACAGCTTTTTCTAACTTAAAATAGTTGTTAACTCTATTTATAAATTATCTTTTTGTTGAGGGATTTTCATATATCCAATTAGAGGCCACTACTTTCCTGGCAATATATAACTGCTTTAAAACAGCAACTTTTTCATATTTTTCCCTTACCAACTCACAAACATACACTAAAAATTAACAAGTCTGGTTGTCTGGAATGAATACCATATATTTATAGACGGAGCACTTCACGTCTCTGTCCATATATGGACAGTGACGTCAGAGGCTTTCTCTAAGAGCGGAATCTCCTGCCGTTGGCAGCCCTCTAGCCGGGGATTCGGCTCCAGGAGTAACCCCTTGATGTCACTGTCCATATATGGATGATGACGCCGGGGGCTTCTCCAGGAGCGGAATCCCCGGGCAGAGCGGGGTCTTACCGCCGAGGATGCAGCTCCTACAGGGAGCTACAATGACACACTTTTCCGGTGCGGGGTGCTAGCTACATGGGGGGGGGTCAGAGGGAGCCCCTGACGCCAAGGCCGGCATCTGCACCTGCAAGTGCTGGGGCCCACTACACTTGGGGGGGCCCACTCGGCCGCTGGGTGCTGACCCTGCCATCGTCACGACATTACTGTCCATGTATGGACAGTGATGTAAGGAGGAGAGAAGGAGTCCCAGGCAGAGCGCTAGCGGCTGTGCTCCGGGACCCCTTCTCTGGGGAAGCCCCTGACATCACTGTCCTTATAAGGACACTGATGTCAGGAGGAGAGCAGTGTCCCAGCCATGCATAGTTCTATTAGTTCTCTGCCCAGGACAATGGCTCTGGGGCTGCCCCTGACAACACCGCCCATATATGGACAGTGACATCAGGGGCTTCTCCTGAAGCAGAATCCCCAGCCAGAGCATTGACAATGCTCTGGCTAAGGATTCCACTCCTAGAGGGAACCCTAAAGGCACTATGTACAGGGAGGGGGGCTGGGTGGCACTACCAGGGAGGGTGGCTGTGTGGCACTACCAGGGAGGGGGGCTGTGTGGCACTACCTGGGAGGAGGGGGCCTTGTGGCACTACCTGGGAGGAGGGGGCCTTGTGGCACTACCTGGGAGGAGGGGGGGCCGTGTGGCACTAGCTGGGAGGGGGAGGCAGTGTGGAACTACCTGGGAGGGGAGGCCATATGGCACTACCTGGGAGGGGGGGCTCTGTGGCACTACCTGGGAGAAGGGGGCTGTGTGGCACTACCTGGGAGGAGGGGGCTGTGTGGCACTACCTGGGAGGAGGGGGCTGTGTGGCACTACCTGGGAGGGGGGCGGCTGTGTGGCACTACCTGGGAGGGGGGCTGTGTGCCACTACCTGGGAGGGGGGGCTGTGTGCCACTACCTGGGAGGGGGGCTGTGTGGCACTACCTGGGAGGAGAGGGCTGTGTGGCACTATATACAGAGGGCACTAAATTTATGGGGGTACAAGCTGGGGGCCTAACTTATATGGGGGCATAAACAGGGCCGAACGTCTATATGGGGGCTCAAAGTGAAGTTTTCTGCTGTTTTACTGCCGACGTGAGTTCCCCCGCAAAGGGCCCACATAGACCTGGAGCCGGCCCTGCCTGACGCCACTGTCCATATATGGACAGTGACGTCATGGGCTTTCCCAAGACAGGAGACCCCGGCCAAAGATCTTGCGTTTCTCTGGCCGGGGACTCCATAGTTGACATATTGATTTCTATGGGAGCTGCCTGGCCGTGAAAACGGACAAAAATATGACGTCCTATTTTTTGACGACTGGTATTCACGGGCCGTTAAAAAAAATGGCCGTATGAATACACCCGTAGAACTAATTTGTTCTAAAACGGCCGTGTAACGGCTGTTGTAAAAACAGCCGTTTTTCACTGTTGTGGGAATGTAGCCTAAGAGGGTTTTTGAATACACTGTTTTCCCTAAGAAGCAGGGTATGTGCACACACAAAATCAAAAACGTCTGAAAATACGGAGCTGTAAACAGCTCCCGATTTTGACATTTTTTTTAAGAAAACTCATGTTATTTCGCAGCGTTTTTTACGGCCGTTTTTGGATCGGTTTTTCTATAGAGAATGAAAAACGACTCCAAAAATATTGTACATTCAACATAAAGGGGTAGATGTATTAGGACTGCGCCAGGCTTAATAAAAAACAAGATAGAGTAAGCTGCAACAAATTTATTATGAGGCACATGCCTGTAAATAAATTTATTGCATCTTTGGCATTTTGTGCGACACTGAAAGAAATCTGTGCCAGCCAGGAGTTCGCGTAGATATCTGAAATAATTGACGCCAGTTTCTGGCATAAATTACAGTAAATGTGTTGGGCCGTGGGTGTTCACGCCCCAGTCGCTAAGCTCCACCCAGGTTTTTTTTTTTTAAAAGGCAAGAGTGGGGGCAAAGGCCTAAAAGTCAAAACTTTTGGGCCATTTGCGGCATTTCTATTTCACCCTTAAAACACGACTTCAATTTACATAAGGTATTTCATAGCAGATCTATATTTGTATGTGATTCAATGGCAATATCGGTCCAAGGGGAACTGCCCATTTATTTTCTCATGGAAGGATAATCAACTCAACATATTGTGGGTGCCTCAATGCAGCCCTTGACTGCACCAAAGGGCCGCACGTCACCTTCAACCAGGGCCTGATCAATGGGTAATCACTCACACGTATGACTTTTATTACACAGCTGTACTTGCAGTCTGTGTTTTCTCCATATATGAATGATTTAGTTAAAGCAGGTTTGGACTTCCCGAGATCTGTTTTTGTTTTTAGCAAAATACATATGGATCACAGACATATAAAATGCTCATTCGTAGAGTGATGTAAATAATAATTATTCATAGATACATGTATAAAATCACCAAACCTAAATATAGACACAACATGACTTTTGGAGATCGGAAAGATACCACAGCAGCCCCATAACAGAGGCATAAACAGAGTAGCTCCGCTGTTTATAGTTGGGCTGAGTACTCATGGCTGTTCATTAGCCTGGGGAAGGAAGCTGTGCCATTTGAATTTGCTTCCCTTGGGGGCCAAACATCGGGCACATGAGGGCCACCAGATCTCTAAAAGAGGACGTGTCACTATGTCATAGAAAGTGAACCAGCAGTCTTACCTTACTACCGCTTTTTCCTGGACTCCAGCGGTCCTTTTATTTTATTTTTATGGCCCCCCTGTTCCCGAGATATGGACCCCGATTTTTTTGGGTGCCAAATATGGTAATGAATCGCATACTATTCAACTGGGCATCAACGCCAGCGATTCTGCTGAGGTGGAACTACCTCACAGCCTCTGACATAGATCAGTGTGAGGCTGCTTCGCACACAGTGCTAGCTCAGCTGATGCTCACTGTGCGAGGCAGGATTCGAAGGGAGAGCACTTCAAATAGCCATATCTCGGGCTGTGGACAGTGGTTGTGGTGGCATAAGAAAGATCAGATTCTTATCTTTTATATGCCACCAGGGTCGTGTAATGTCCACCGGGAAAGTGGACCCACTGGTCTACTCCGCCATAACGGAGTAGCAGCTGGCCAAACAAACATAGGACAGTGGTGCTGGATTATCGGAAGCTGGTTTATGCCGGATTATTGGAAGCTGCCTTGTGCTGGATTATCGGAAGCTGGACTCGTCACGGACACTGGACTCGTCACGGACACTGGACTCGTCACGGATACTGGACACGTCACGGACACTGTACACGTCATGGACACGGATACTAGACCCGTCTCGGACACTGAACTTGTCACGGGCACTGGACACGGATATTGGAGTCGTCACGGACACTGGACTCGTCATGGACACTGGACACGAATACTGGACTCGTCATGGACACTGGACACATATACTGGATATTCACAGACACAAATTTCTGGGAACTGGATATGGAACCTTTGCAGACTAACTCTGGGTTAGAACTAACATTGCTCAGGCACTGAGGAAGGGGACAGAGTTTCTTAAATGGTCCAGGATGTGCTGGGATAGGACAGGGGCAATATTCCTGGTGAGCTGGGGCGAGTGCGTGCGCACCCTACAGGAATAAGCTGGGAGGGGAGGAGAGAGCAGAGAGTGCTGGCGTCCCTGAGCAAGCAGACGCGGATAAGCAAGCTGGGGGCCGCTGGGATGAATGAGACCCGCGACCACTAGTGCTGCAGATCGCAGATCACAACCAGACACAACCCAAGATATCACCAGTTCAAAACAGTTGAGAATAGACACTGTATACTAAATGCATATACATTCCTGATTGTGGTGATATCTCCGGTTGTGTCACAGCTAGAACTGCGATCCTGGTGGCATATGAAAGATAAGAATCTCAACCTGTCTAACCCTATTGTTATGCGTGGATAAGTAGGACTAAAGTTATCTGGCAGTCGCTTATTTTATTATCTCTATCGATGTCACTTACTGTATTAGGGCCTGTTCACATCACTGTTGCCTTTCCATTGAGGGGTTCACCAGACGGAAACCTCCGACGGAACCCCTCTGCGGAAAGGAACGGTGATGTGAACACAGCCAAAGTCCTAACGATCATGTGACAAACCTTGTGATTACCAGGTGTCCTGTATGTTATGCCACGCTGAATGCACTTGGGCACACAAATCATCAAGATTGGCTGCTGGCAGTTTGGTTTGCAATTGCAGACTAGTGACGTCCCAGATGTGCTCGATGAGGGACAAGTCTAGAGATGCTTTAGGCCATGGTAGAACGTTTAGGCCACGCAGGCTGCTCACAGTAGCACCAGCAACATGCGGCCCGGCCTTGTCATGTTGAAAAACGGCTTATGGAACACGTTAGAGAAATGGCCGTACCACTGGTTCCACGGCCAAATCAATGTAATGCCAAGCTGTTAGTGTACCTAAAGAAGACTAGAGGGGTCCGGCTACCGTACATTATGCCACCCCACACCATAATCCCAGGAGTAGAACCGGTGTAACGTTCCCTTGTGAAGACCTCTTTATGGCATTGCCCACGTGTTCTCCAGACCAATCTGTGTCCGAGACAAAAGCGGGACTCATCGCTGAAGATGATAGACCTCCATTGCAGCCGCCATTGCATCTTGCTATGCACCATGATAGCCTTTGAGAGCGGTGGCGTGTGGTCAATGGAACACCTGTAGCTGGACATCTGGCCCGTAGCCCAATGTCATGCAATCCCCATCTGATGGTTTCTATTGACACTGGTTGCTGCCCTAGGCTTGGGATGTGACATCCAATTTTACTTGCAGTACAGAATGGATGACTACGCGCCATTCTTCCAATCAGATAATCCGTCCATGCAGAGGTTCACCTCTGCGCGCCTCTTGCTGTCATTCCCGTTCGTTCTTGTTCTCCCAACCTCCGGGACACGCAACGTTGAACAGTGCTGATATCTCGGCCTAGGCGTGTAGTGATCTGCCGGAGTGATACACCAAGGCCTCTCACTTCAAGGATTCTGTCCCTCTCAGTTTGTGACAAGCGGTGATAACTGGCAGGAAGACGAACAGGAGGCATCGCACAATCATTCCACAACACTTGATCCGATTTTTGAGGTTTCATGTGGCTAAAAAACGTAGCTTTCACTCTGGCTTTTATGTCTCCCACATGCCACAGATTGGAGCGCGGTGCTTGAAAATGTGATCATTTGCAGATCTTGGCGACACCTGCTACTTCCTAGATTGGCATAACCTCGTGGCTTGCCCTTATTGGTGTTGCAATTTCAATGTTGAGGAGTGTAGGAACAATTCCACCTCTTTTTTTTTTTTTTTTTTAATACACTCTAAGTTACGGCTTCAAAAACTGCATCAAAGCAGCACATGTGATATCACCCTAAAGTAAAAGTGTTCCTCTACGGGTATGTTCACATGGCTTATTTTCGGCCCATAAACTGAAGTAAAATCGGAAGCAGAACGCCTCCAAACATCTGCCCATTGATTTCAATGGGAAACCCGGTGTTCTATTCTGACGGGGCGCTCTTTTACGTGTCCGTTTTGAAAACGGCCATTGACTCTATAGAAAACAGCTTGAAAACAGCTCCGTATGTTCAGACGTTTTTTTATTAAGCGTGTGAACAAAAGGAAAAGCCACCAGCCCAAGCCTAAGCACTAGCTTTGCCGGTCATATATCAAATGAACATTTGAACACTTTATTTTAGTGTGGCTTTATACTATTAGAAAATAAGAGTAAATATGCAAAAAGGGACACTTATTTTCTGCACATTTTATGCTCTTTAAAACATACTTCGATATGAAAATTCAGAATAATAAATCCCAGTGTATGACATAAAAAAAAACAATTATAGCTGTGAAACACATGTACAAATATTACTCATTAAAATACCCTGGTATAGAAATGGTTAAAAGAAATATATGAAAGTGACAATCGGCCCCAACATGCAGCGTATGACTATGTGACATTTCCCCTCATTCATGCACAAATCCCCCACTAAATCCATCTTTATGGCCCTTACAGCAAGTATTACGATCGCGCCAGCTATAATATTCCTTCCCTGCAGTTACTCGCATCACCGCTAGAGGACCTCGTTCGTTTTTGTGGCTGTATGTCCGCTTCCTCTCGTTGATCTTCTCTCGTCGTGAAATCTCGCGTGTGCGGCCTGTGCTTCCTCTTTCTCTCCCAGCTCGACAAGATGGCAGTCGGCAAGAACAAGCGGCTGACTAAAGGCGGCAAAAAGGGTGCCAAGAAGAAGATGTGAGTAGAAATATGCACACGACTGTGAGGGGGGAACGTCAGTGGAGTCTCCTGTGATAAGGGACAGGTCAGAAAGGAAAGGATGGCGTTGGTGTGAGGCGGATTACACTTCACTCGGCTCCATGGTCGGCAGCACTGTGCTCTATGTTGTGCACGGAAGACCCGGTCACCATGAGGGGACCGGTTCCGGGCCGTATGTGAGGCCTTGTCTTAGCTTGCTATCTATAGAGGAAGCTTGTAACATATATGAAGCAGTGAGCGCTCCATAGTGGAGTAATTGTCCTCATAGGTATATGATACCAGACATAGACTGTCACATACGATATCCGCACTAGTAATAGACTGTCCCATATCTGAAGTGCTTGCCTTTTTATTTTCAGCGTGGACCCTTTCTCTAAGAAGGACTGGTACGATGTCAAGGCACCAGCAATGTTCAATATCCGCAATCTGGGGAAGACCCTGGTAACCAGGACACAGGGAACAAGTGAGTGATCTCTGTAGATGTGAGTGTCGGGTGCACTTACTATAGTGCTGCATAACTGGCCGGCCAGTAGTGGAGTGAGTGATCTCTGTAGATGTGAGTGTCGGGTGCACTTACTATAGTGCTGCATAACTGGGGGGCCAGTAGTGGAGTGAGTGATCTCCTCTGTAGATGTGAGTGTCGGGTGCACTTATTATAGTGCTGCATAACTGGCCGGCCGGTAGTGGAGTGAGTGATGATCTCTCTAGGTGTGAGTGTCGGGTGCACTTATTATAGTGCTGCATAACTGGCCGGCCAGTAGTGGAGTGAGTGATCTCCTCTGTAGATGTGAGTGTCGGGTGCACTTATTATAGTGCTGCATAACTGGCCGGCCGGTAGTGGAGTGAGTGATGATCTCTCTAGGTGTGAGTGTCGGGTGCACTTATTATAGTGCTGCATAACTGGCCGGCCAGTAGTGGAGTGAGTGATCTCCTCTGTAGATGTGAGTGTTGGGTGCACTTATAGTGCTGCATAACTGGCCAGCCAGTAGTGGAGTGAGTGATCTCCTCTCTAGATGTGAGTGTCGGGTGCACTTATTATAGTGCTGCATAACTGGGGGGCCAGTAGTGGAGTGAGTGATCTCCTCTGTAGATGTGAGTGTCGGGTGCACTTATTATAGTGCTGCATAACTGGGGGGCCAGTAGTGGAGTGAGTGATCTCCTCTGTAGATGTGAGTGTCGGGTGCACTTATTATAGTGCTGCATAACTGGCCGGCCAGTAGTGGAGTGAGTGATCTCCTCTCTAGATGTGAGTGTCGGGTGCACTTATTATAGTGCTGCATAACTGGGGGGCCAGTAGTGGAGTGAGTGATCTCCTCTGTAGATGTGAGTGTCGGGTGCACTTATTATAGTGCTGCATAACTGGGGGGCCAGTAGTGGAGTGAGTGATCTCCTCTGTAGATGTGAGTGTCGGGTGCACTTATTATAGTGCTGCATAACTGGGGGGCCAGTAGTGGAGTGAGTGATCTCCTCTGTAGATGTGAGTGTCGGGTGCCCTTATTATAGTGCTGCATAACTGTCCGGCCAGTAGTGGAGTGAGTGATCTCCTCTGTAGATGTGAGTGTCAGGTGCACTTATTATAGGGCTGCATAACTGGCCGGCTAGTAGTGGAGTGAGTGGTATTGTAGAGGTCATTGGCTTTGTCAATAAATGTTTGGGACAAAAGCAGTTATTTTTTTTGTTTTTTTTATTAGATGTGGTTTAAAAGGAAATCTGGTAATTTACTGGTTTGATATTAAAATGTAATGTCTATTCAACCACGGTGTCCCGTCTCCCATGCCATGTTTACATGTAGTCAGGGGTCAGCTGGTATGTCTGAGTACAACATATGTACAGTGTCTATGCAACTGTCATGTGACCTCCATTATATGTGGCTACCTGACCGACCACTTCACGGAGCATTCTGTATGTGTGGAATCTGTATATAAATCTGAGTGGTACAACAAAGGGGTGGGGCTAAACTTTGAACACATCAATGACCACCCATATGCTTTTTTTCACAGCGGTCATTAGCGGTACTTATGCCACAGTGCTGCCTTTTTACTGAGCTGTGTCATAAGCTGGGCACAGGTGTCAACCTGTCTATAGATGACTGCTATCAGCTATCTCTGATGCCGAGGTAAATTCAGACTGTGGCATCTAAGCGGTTTCAGGGGGAGGGAGCTCCCTCTGTCATTTCATTGACACCAATGCGATCGCAGTGTTCTGATGGTTTCCTAGACAGCTGTGGACTTAGAGGATCTGTCACTAGTTTATTAATTCCCTATCTCCTAACTAATATAATCTAATAGGAGCTAATAACTAAAGTGTAATTTTTATTTTTCAAAAGTTTAATTGCAAAGTTATGTGCATTTTTCTAAATATGCTAATTGGTCTATACTTGCCAAATGGGAGGTGACTTATCACTCTGGCCGGTGTAATGTTTTCTGTGTGACGCTGTCCAATCAGCATCATATAGTTGTCCTCTTCCCAGCCAGCAACATGGTGATCATCTAGTATACAGCTTCCATTCCCAACTGTGTTTTAAACTGGTGATGCCTCCGGTTGTTTCACAGCTAGAACTGTGATCCTGGTGCCATATAAAGGATTAGAATCTCATCTTTCATATACCACCAGGACCACTATATAGGTGGTCCTCAGCCGGAGATATAGCTGTTTTTGAAGTGATCCCCCTTCCCTCCAGCCTCCCGTCTCTCACACTGTGTGAAGCAGCTTCATGCTGATAGGACAGCGTCAGAGGCTGTGAGGCAGGTTTTAGAAAGAAGCTCATAAATATTAAAATAAACTTTTTGGGACACAATTTTCACTAGCATTAACAGTGTGGCAGCGCCTATTAGATTAGCTAGGAGATTGGGCATTACTAAACTGGTGACAGATCCTCTTTGACGAAGGCCCCCAGGTCTGCCAACAGTGGGTATCTATTTGGCTCTGCCAGAGGCAGACCCTAATAGACTGCCTCTCAATATTAAAATAACTGACCTAATACACTTCAATTCAGAAGTATTGCAGTGTATTATAAAAGTAATAAAACTATTGCATAGTATAGTCCCAGAGTGCGACTAAAACAAAGGTGGAAAAATAGGTCAATAACTTTTTTTTTTTATTAAAAAAAGATAACCGAAAATCCAAAAAAATAAGCCCTCATAAAACTGCGCTGCTGGAAAAATAAGTTATTTCTTTGTTTTGGTCGCCATATACTAATACTTTAAGAAGTGTTTTTATCGTGCAAAAGTAGTAAAACATAAATAAAACTATAAAGATCTTGGTGTCGCAGTAACCGTATTGACCCAAAGAATAAAGTTTTTGTGTTTATACCACACAGTAAAATAATAAATTAGCGGATACTTGGCCTCTGAAGTGCCCTCCTTGCCCGTTTGCAGCTGCTTCAGTACCGGAAGCAGGTGCCGCTGCAGCCAATCACTTGCTCAGAGGAAATAATTGTCTTATTTCTGGGGGCCCCACCAATAGAATGGGGGTCTCAAGCCTCTCTTCCTACTCACTGCACGATCCCAGTGAGGAAGAGGTATGAATAAAGTTGAGGAAGTGTGTTCCCTGCCGCTCCATTCAAAGTCTATGGGGCTGACAGAGGCAGCAGAGTAGTGATTTGGTGAAAATTGCTACAAAAAAACGCAATTTGATCATAGAAAACCAGCCTCAGGCTGTTGGAGGACTGGATTTCACTGTATGCAAAACTATTATTTGATCAGCCTGAGATGAAAAATTGGTGCTATTTTCTGTGTATAATTTGACATATTTGTATTTAACATTAACGTTCATTTCCAGTTATATTTATGAAGTGGGAATAAACGCTTATCATTTTGGGGCCGATATATTGTCAGTGATTACCAACTTGAGATCATTCTGGTTTTTCTAATTTCCCTCAATAAATTGGTTGCATTTTTTCCTCTCAAAGTGCTTAGTATTTCCTATGTTTTGCTCAAAACAGAAATTGCTTCTGATGGACTGAAGGGCCGTGTGTTTGAGGTGAGCCTGGCTGACCTGCAGAATGATGAAGTGGCTTTCCGTAAATTCAAGCTGATCACAGAAGATGTACAGGGCAAGAACTGTCTCACCAACTTCCATGGCATGGATCTGACACGTGACAAGATGTGCTCAATGGTCAAGAAATGGCAGGTATGTCCTTGGCCGTACAGTACAAGGCCTGTAAAGGGGTTTTCCCGTGAAGGACTTCTATGACCTATCCACAGGATAGGTCCTAAATGTCTGATAGATATGAGTACCACCTCTGTGACCTGCACCTATTTCCAGAACGGGGCCCCCTAAACCCCGTTCAGCTGCTCTGTGTTGCGGCTGAATGAGGTGAATTCCGACCATACATATATTTTGGTATCACCGCATTCGTAACGACCCCAACTATAAAACTACAATGTTATTTTTCCCGCACGATGAACGCCCCAAAAAAACCTAGAAAAAACTACGACAATCACAATTTTTTTGGTCACCACCCCATCCAAAATAAAGAATAAAAATTGATAAAGTCGCATGTACCCAAAAATAGTACCAATAAAAACTTCAATCCGTCCCGCAATAAACAAGCCCTTACACAGCTTTTTTGACTAAAAAATAAAAAAATTATGGCTCTCAGAATATGGTGACACAGAAAATTCTTTTTTTTTTCTAGTCAAGTGATTTTATTGTGCAAACGCTGAAAAAAGGGAAAAAACCTATATACATATGGTATCGCCGTAAACGTATCAACTCGCAGAATAAAGTAAAAATTTCATCTATAGCGTACGGTGAAAGCCACAAAAAATAACTAAAAAAACGTTGTCAGAATTCCTGTTTTTTGGTCAGGATTGCAAAAAATATTGAATAAAAAGTGATCAAAAAATCGCATGTACCCCAAAATGGTACCAATGAAAACTACAGATTGTTCCGCAACAAATAAGCCTTCACACGGCTCCGGTGGTGAAAAAAATAAAAAAAGTTCTGGCTTTCAGAATATGGCGATGCAAAATGTGCAGAGCGTTCCAAAAGCGGATAAGATCGGGGGCGCCATTTATCAGTGAGACACCGGCCACATATCTATGAAATATTATTTATTTACCGCATTATTATACCCTCTTATTATGCCCTGATGTACCCGGCACAGATTACACATGCCCCACATCATAAACTGAAATACCAGTAAAACCCCAAACAAAACTACTACCAAGCAAAATCTGCGCTCCAAAAGCAAAATTACGCTCCCTCCCTTCTGAGCCCGGCAGCGTGCCCAACCAGCAGTTTGTGCCCACATATATGGCATGGCCATACCCTTCAGAACCCGCTTAACGTTTTATGAGGTATTTGTCTTCTGTGCCACATACTGGGCACAACATATTATGCAATAAAATGGCATATCAGTGGAAAATTGCAATTTTCACTTTGAACCATCCGCTTTGCGCACTATGACTTAATTGAGCGTTATGGTGCGGGGGTTGATGTATGGAGCTGGCTCACGTGCTGAGCCGGCTCCATACATTGCGGGTGTCAGCTGTGTATTACAGCTGACACCCAGGACTAGTGGACAGGAACAGCGATCGCTCTGTTACAGACGCCTGTAAGAATAACAATATACTGCAATACATTAGTATTGCAGTGTATTGTACCAGTGATTCAATGATCGCTGGATCAAGTCCCCTAAGGGGATTAATAAAATGTGTAGAAGAATTATAGTTATTAGTAGTGAGAATTTTTATTTTTTTTTTAAGTTAAAAAAAAGACAACTTTTCCCATTTTTCATCTAAAGTAATGTAAAAAATATGAACAAAATTGGTATCACTACGTCCGTGAAAGTCCGAACTATTACAATATACCATTATTTAATTCGCACGGTGAACACCTTAAACACATTTAATAATTGAAACCGCCAAAATCGCTGTTTTATTATTTTTTTGTCACCTTAGCTTTAAAAAAAAAAAAAAAAATGTAATAACTTTTTAATCACTTTTTATGTACCAAAAAATTGTACCAATAAAAACGACATCTCCTCCCGCAAGAAATAAGCCCTCACACCACTTTATTGATGGAACAATAGAAAAGTTATGGCTCTTGGTAGGAGGGGAGTGAAAATCTAAAATAAGAAAGCAAAAAATGGATCAGTCCTGAAAGGGTTAATTAATTTCTAATGACAGTGCACAAGTCCGTAAGCCGCGACCGGAAGTAGTAATCTTACTGTCCGGCCGCGACTTCCGGTCCACAAGAAAGTGGCGCCGGACGTCGCTCGGCCGAAGACCTTCAATTTGGACTGTGTGGGAGCGGCGCATGCGCCGTTCCCACACAGACGGCGTACAGCATAGTGGATGGAACGGGCCCCGTTCGCATTCTCTCTGGGGCTGTATGTGCCGTATTACATGTCTGTATGCGTCGTTAATCGACACATACAGAGATGGAAAAAAAATGGCAGCCCCCATAGGGAAGAAAAAGTTACAAAATAAAAAAGTAAAACACACAAATAATTTTTTTTTAAATAAAACACTAAAAGCAAATTGATATAAAAAAAAAAATGTCCCCGACACCCGTCCTTTAAGATTGCGAAGGAACTAATGG
Organism: Rhinoderma darwinii; assembly: GCF_050947455.1. Classification (NCBI taxonomy): domain Eukaryota; kingdom Metazoa; phylum Chordata; class Amphibia; order Anura; family Rhinodermatidae; genus Rhinoderma; species Rhinoderma darwinii. The sequence goes on along the minus strand of NC_134687.1, from coordinate 126,988,188 downwards.
TGGCAAAAGGTTTCCGTCTTTGGTTCTGATGCAGCCAAGTATATGGGAGTTAAGTCTGTATTTGCGAATTGCGGATAGCAATTATGCCCTACGCTCTAAAACTAGATTCCTAAAAGTCAAATGAAAAATACTTATTTTAATGAATCACCCCCCCCCCCATTGATTCAATAAGCCCACCATACAGAGTAACTAGGAACAAGTTGTTACCCATGCCATTACCCACGTAAATGTTAAGAACTGGAGTATGGCATAAAGAAACAAAATGGTGGTTCATGCCTTTTTGTTACGTTCAAAATCCACGTAAGGCAATCACTAGTACATATTTTTATTTTTTTTTGAAATGCTTGTCCTTGGTTGTAAGTGTGTAATTATGGGGAGCATTGTGTACCTGTTAAGTCAGCAAATAAGACTTTAAATTGTGGGAAATCCTTTTTTATTTTTCATATTCTAGAATTGTTGGGAAAACTGAAGGTCTGACCATGAATTGCTTTAAGACCATGGCAGATTAATTTAACATGGCTTGCATCCTGTTAATTATGTTGTACACTGCACTGGGGCACAGATCAATGCCCCAAAGTGCACTTAAATGCATGTGTGCTCAGGCAAAATGCGCAAACATGGTCAATAACTAAACACGTTATAGTACTTATGCTAAGCTGTGTTGTCTTACATAGACAATGATTGAAGCACATGTTGATGTGAAGACTACCGATGGCTACCTTCTCCGTCTCTTCTGTGTTGGATTCACAAAGAAGCGCAACAATCAGATCAGAAAGACTTCCTATGCCCAACATCAACAAGTCCGTCAGATTCGTAAGAAGATGATGGAAATCATGACCCGGGAAGTGCAAACTAATGACCTGAAGGAAGTTGTTAATAAGCTGTAAGTTTGTCATCTGCATGACCTAAATGATAAATAACTTGCTGTCACTTTTATGGTACCTTGTGGGATGAATGATGACATCGTTTCGGTCCCAAATGACAATCTGTGATTACTATTGAGATCTGAGATTCCCACTTTGGAGCGGTGTTCATGAGTACTATACTTGCTCTACTTAAAAAGGCTCTGTCACCAGATTATAAATGCCCTATCTCCTACATAATCTGATCGGCGCTGTAATGTAGATAACAGTTTTTTTTATCATTTTAAAAACAAAAATTTTTGAGCAAGTTATGACCACTTAATGCTAATTCATTTCTTAATGCCCAACAGGACGTTTTTTTAACTTTTGACCAAGTGGGCGTTGTAAACAGGAGTGTATGACACTGGCCAATCAGCGTCATACACTTCTCTCCATTTGTACAACCGCACAGAGTGATCTAGCGAAATCACGCTGTGCTGTCATACACCCACATTAACTTTACTGAAGTGTCTTGACCGTGAATAGACATCACCTCCAGCCAGGATGCGATGTCTATTCACACTCCCGACACTTCGGTAAAGTTTGTGTGGGACTTAATCGCTGCACAGCGTGATCTCGCGAGATCACGCTATGACGAAATAAAAAAAATCTTTACATTGCAGCACCGATCACATTATGTAGGAAATAGGGCACTTATAATGTGGTGACAGAGCCTCTTTAAAGCCTATTACAACTCTTCTATGATCTTATAATAACATTCGTACCCTGCTGCTTTTACTCCTCTAATCCCACCCCCCCTTTTTTTCTTCCCCTTTTTACACTCCAACCGGGTGACGCTGACTGTCTACACATGTAATAGATCTGTGGTCCCTATAGTATATAACCTTTAGGGCGGATTTACAAGAGCGTTTTGCGCGTGCAAAAGGCACTTAACAGCTCCGTGTGTCATCACCCTATGATGCGTGGCTGCGTGATTTTCGCTCAGCCGCCATCATTATGACACTGTTTGTAAACAGAAAAGCACGTGGTGCTTTTCTGTTTTCAATCATAGTTTTGACTGCTGTTGCGTGAAAAACGCGCATCCCACGGAGGTGCCTCCGTGTGGCATGCGTGATTTTCACGCACCCATTGACTTCAATGGGTGCGTGATGCGCGAACAACGCAAAAATATAGGACATGTCATGCGTTTCACGCATCGGACAAACGCTGCGTGAAAATCACGGACTGTCTGCACGGCCCCATAGACTAAAATAGGTCCTTGCGATGTGCGTGAAAAGCATGCGCGTTGCACGGACGTATTACACGTTCGTGTAAAACCGCCCTTAGGGTGACTTATGACATCTTTGCTCCGTTATCATAATGTCCATTTGTCATGTGTTCTACAGTTGTAGAATTTCCTATGATGGCTCATGATAACACTGCTCCAATGTCATGGTCAGCTTGGGATTCAGCTACAGCCAACTACAAGACTACAGGACACCTTTTTGAAGGTCCTCTGCTAAGTTAAATACAACTAGGGACAAATAGTGCTCAGTAAATCAGGCCAAAAGCTGTTTTTTTTTTTTTCAAAGCTAGGTTGCTGTGAGGCACCAATAGCTAGTAAGTGGTTGGAGAGACCTTGCATTTCTATGAGGACAGCTGTGTTCACGCTCGGTTGTCTGAAAAAAGGAGTGCTTCTATGGATGGAGATAGGTTGCTGTCTGGCAGCGGCTTATCTTGTAGTCGTGTTGGATAGTTTTAGATCACAGCTGTCTGGTCACTATTTGTTGATATATGTGGTCAGGTTTAGACTTTTGCCACTACTAGATTAATTCTGGGAAGTGAAGTTTGTAATATGGAAGGGTTGTCATGGTCAGCTTGTGAAAAGTGGCGCACTTCTATACCACGGTCATGCAGCCTCTGGCCAGAAGTCAATCCACCTGGTAACTGCCATCTTGACTATTTCTGTGCGTGGTTTTTCTTAGCCAGCTGTTTGGCATATGTCGAGCTGTGTGCTGGTTTATATAGTACTGGTAGAGCGAAAAATGTGTGCCACTACGACTGTTAATACTTCACTATTTAGTACATGGAAGACACAGGTCCTTTCTACATCAATAGATAGAAGAAACCATCTTCGCTGTTGTGGCTTAAACTTGGGTGTGTGCTGATATGGGTTAGAGACAAATCTGAAAAATTAGTACAGCAGCTTCTTTGAAGAGTCTCTAGACTGCATATATACAGTATAGAGAATATAGAAACTAAGGATGCAAATTAGGAGCTTTGGAGACTGGCACTAGGGAGCAGGAGAATGTGCATGCACACAAAGAGAACCTTTTAAAGGCTATGGGCACTTTTGTCATGGCCATAATGATTTTTGTATGTTAATGCAAATTTTTGGACTGCAGGTAACCACGGTCAGCTGCACTCTTCTCTCATTTATTTTCAGACTACCTGATATTCAGTTTCCAAGCTGCTCTAGTTTCACTTTTTTCTCATGTGTGGGTCTCTCTTCCAGTAATACATGCTGGATGTAAATTGTGTCCAGGCTGCTGCTGCCTTCACTAGCTTTCATAAATCGGCACTGCTTCTCTAGACGCTAGCCTGTGTGATTACTCCTCAGATTTCCTCCCTATCTACACTCTACCAACAGCTTGTGTGATCTGCCTCCCTGAACACTTGCATGCCTTCCCAACTCTGATCTTCTGTGTACACGCTTCTTTCCTTTCTTGCTGCTATCTCGAACCGATAGAAATAGCAGATTGTCATCCCCGTCAACAGAAGTATATTGAAATTAAAATTTGCCGAACAGCTGTCTACAGGAGCTGCATAGACTCTACAGCAGCAAATTGATAGGAATTCCCAGCCTGAATAGACTGATAATGGAGACCAATAGACGTTTTCTGCTGTGCAGCAAAACACTAGACTTGTGATTTATCCTGCCCAACATACCTTTTAAATGTATGGCAGCGATTTTTTTTTTGCAAATCTTTAAAATGCCTGCTCTACTTGCATCTGTTTAAGTAATTATCTGTATTAATAAAATAACAATCCTGGAGAACCTTCTTTTTATTTTTTAGTACTCTGCACTGTTATACCTCAGTTATTCCTCAAGGAAGCTTAATAAATTGACCACTGGGTGTTGCCATTCCTCTTGTGGAACAGGTGTCCCTACAGTATGATACTGGTTGGACAGTGTAGGGACACTACCTCAACTATTAAAAAGAGCCTCAGATAATTTTAACCCCTTAAACCGTTTAGGGGGCTAAAACAACATGATCGATTGCCTTTAACACCCAATTGTCAATTTATTCATACATTTCTAGGAGGAATAACGGGAACGACACAACGCAGAGTTCCAAGAAAAGATGCTCTAGGCTGGTTATATTATAGCGAATGCAATTATTTGTTCGTCTCTGTCACCTGTTTATAACTGCCCTATCTCCTACCTAATGTAATAGTAGCTTTGATATAGAGAAGTCGTTATTAAAAAAAAAAAAGAATTTTTACAAACAAAAAAAACAAATTACTTCTCTACATCAAAGAGACTATTACATTAGGTAGGAGATAGGGCAGTTATAAACGGATGACAGAGCCTCTTTAATACAGACCGGTCAGGAGAACTGACCTCTTTAGCCTTTTTTTTTTTCCACTTTCCACAATGATTCCTCAATTCAATTTGAATTAAAATAAATATAGTACTGATTTTAATCTGCCCTAATTTGCATTCATTTTAGGATCCCAGATAGCATAGGCAAAGACATTGAAAAGGCCTGCCAATCTATCTATCCTCTCCATGATGTATATGTTCGCAAAGTCAAGATGCTGAAAAAGCCAAAGTTTGAGCGTAAGTACTTAAACTTAAAATTTGGAGGTCCTTCGTTCTCACTAAGTTGAAACTGATTTCTGTTGTTCTTGTCTCTAGTCTATACTTGTGCCAACTATGGTAATGTGTTTTGAACCTTTTTTTGCCCACTGGTTGACACATTATACACATCTATACAAAAGTAGGAGCGCGAAATGAGTTTGCTCTTGAGCAGCCTCCCTTGCATGTGACTGTACTTTAAAACGCACCTCGTGTTTCAGTGAAAAACTATTATAGTGCAGGAGTGTGCACTCTAAGGCTTGGTTCACACTGTTTTTTGCAGGCAGAAAATCTGCCTCCAATTCAGTTTTAAATTTTCAGGCAGATTTTGCTCTGCCTGCACGCCGATTTTCGCGACGTTTTTCGCCCCCGGGCAAAAAACCACTGCAAAATACGCTTTCTCTGCCTCCCCATTTAAGTCTGACCTCCCATTGACATCAACACCCAAAGATGGGGCATGTCCCTTTTCCCACAAGCCGGTTTTTCCGCTCGCGGGATTAAACGCCTCCGCCTCCCATTGAAATCAATGGGAGGCATTTTCGGCCGTTTCTTGACGCCGTTTCCGCGTAAAAAAAAACCAAACCTGTGAACTGACCCTAGTAGTTTTTTCTAAATCGCTTGTATTAGCGGTCTTCTAACCGCAGCACAGACTGTGTAAACTCTGTGCTGCCAGCTGCTCAGAAACAATTCAGTCAGTGTCCTGTTCGTCTCCATGGTTCCTGCATCCAGTACTCTATAGCACTGGCGGCGGTTCTGGATATGGGAGCCATGGAAACTAGCCGGGCGCCCTATCTCCCACTGAAGTTATGAGCCGCTGGCAACACAGACTTTACACAGTCCATGCTACTGCTAAAAGTAACATGGCTAATACAAGTGATTTAGAAAGACTTTTATAGAGCACACTCCTGCACTATGATCGTTTCACTGAAAGTGGAGGTACACTTTAAGCTTTACCCGCCTATACTGTATTTACTGCTTTCAGTGCATTGAGCTAGAACACTTACATTTTAAAGTGGGCAGTAATAGTCTTACATGTGTAGTAGCATGGGGTTAGCACTATTAATTCCTCTAGCATGTAGAGCAAAGCACTTTATCACAGGTCTTCAGTTAGAGGCTGTCACCACTTTATAAGTGGTCTATATTGTATATGATGTGATCAGCGCTGTAATGTAGATTACAGCAGTGTTTTTTATTTAGAAAAATGATCATTTTTGACGGAGTTATGACCTGTATTAGCTTTATGCTAATTCGTTTCTTAATGCCCAACTGGGCGTGTTTTACTATATGACCAAGCGGGCGTTGTGGGGAGAAGTGTATGACGCGGACCAATCAGTGACCAATCAGCGTCATACACTTCTCTCCATTCATTTATACAGCACATAGCGATATAGCTATATCGCTATGTGCAGCCACATAAACACACTATACTGTTACTGCAGTGTCCTGACAATGAATACACCTTACCTCCAGCCAGGACGGGATGTGTATTCAGACTCCTGTCACTTCTCTGTGATTTACAGCACGGCACGATCTCCCTGTAAATGACAGTTTACAGCGTAATCTCGCAAGACTACGCCTGCTATGCTGTAACAGAGAAGTGACTGGAGTCTGAATTCACATCACGTCCTGGCTTTAGGTAATGTATATTCATTGTCCGGACACTGCAGTAACGTTAGTGTGTGTGTATATGTGGCTGCACATAGTGATATAGCTATATCGCTAGTGCTGTGTAAATGAATGGAGAGAAGTATATGACGCTGATTGGTCAATGTCATACACTTCTCTCCACAACGCCCACTTGGTCATATAGTAAAACACGCCCAGTTGTCCACTGAGAAACTCATTAGCAAAAATGATAGTTTTTCTAAATAAAAATCACTGCTGTAATCTGCATTACAGCGCCGATCACATGTACAATATAGGCCACTTATAATGTGGTGACAGAGCCTCTTTAAGAAAATGGCTTTTGTGTAACATCCAGTAACTGTTTCGTGCAAATGCCAGGTTTCAAATCTAACTTGTGACATGTGCCAATCACTTGCCTATCCGATATTTTATGAAATATCCTGTGTATATGCCATATATTTTTTTTGTGGCAGAGCCATAGTTGAGATTGTTTCATTACAAACCTTAGCTTATAAAGGACAGTCATTTGGACTATTTAATTATACATATGTGGTCAAATTGGCAGTGTCTATATGCCCACATACTACACAAGCATGCTTGATGGTGGAGACCCTCGTGTATCAAAGTAGGCTACTTTTACTGTGATTTGGGTAGAAATATGTATCTTTAAGGCCTAATCACACGACCGTGGTGATTTTGCAGTCCACTAAGCCACTGATCTGTTGCGGTCCGTTTGTAAAAAAAAAAACCTTCCGTAGTGCATCAGTGTCTCAACGGTATTCACAGATCTGCAAAAAAAAATGCAGGGACGTTCATACACAATGGGCGTCAAATGCAGTCAGAAAATGACATGTCCTGAGTTTGTGGCCCAGATTCGCAGCCGCCACACGAATCCGTGAGCATCACGGTCGTGTGCATTGGGCAAAATAAACTAATTGGTCCGTGCGCTATTTGCAAAATAGCGGATAGCACAAAAACCACCGTTGTGTGCATGAGGCCTAATAAAGCATTGTGACATACAACCCCTTTTGATTTGCTTTCTTGAATGAATTGTTGCGAACTGTTCCATAGTGTGTGTCTCGTTCCTTCTACTTAGTGCCTCCCTTTTTACACATGGAATTCTGGCTTTGACAAATAAAATTTTAATTGATTGCAGTTGCTTCTAGTATTCTCTATTTTGTCCATATTGTCGTTAGTCCATGCGTGTTTAAAGTAGCTGTTCAAAACGATTAAATTACTTATTTATTTTTTTCCTTTCTGCAGTGGGTAAACTTATGGAGCTCCATGGAGAGGGCGGTGGTACTGGAAAGCCTTCTGGGGATGACACAGGCGCCAAAGTTGAACGAGCTGATGGCTATGAGCCTCCTGTGCAGGAGTCTGTCTAAGTTGCTTGATCTGAAGTAACCTACAAAAAATAAACTGTTCTATATAAAAACACTTGTGTACTTTTTAATAATCGTTAGGTTAGTTCCATGCTTTGCGGTAGCGTGCTCACAGCAAGACCATATGCGTGTAACTGCGAATTGCTGTGGTTTTGCAGTTTAGTTATTGGGCATGCTGTTAAAAAAAAAAAACGCATTCAATAACCACATCACAAAACTGGTAAAGTGTGTGGAATTGCCATGCGACACACTACTGCAACGTGTGAACCTAGCCTTAAATGGGATTCACTTATGGCACATCTATGAGATAGGCCCCCACCAGAGTGATGACCTGGCTTGATACCTAGACCACAAGGGCCAATTTCTGTGTTGGGGGGGAAAACCCTTTTAATATAACCTCCTTCCACTGAACAGGTAAATGTTTGAATCTTAACCCCTTCCCGCCGGATCACGTACAGTAACGTCATTAAAACTGGTGTCTTACCGCATTTTCATGTTACTGTACGTCATGGAGATGAAGCTGGCTCAGGAGCTGAGCCAGCGACATCACCGCCGGGTGACAGCTGTATGTTACAGCTGGCACCCTGAGGTATCGGGCAGGACCGGAGCTAGCCTCCGATCCGACTGATTAACCCCTCACATGCTGCGTTCAATAGAGATCGCATGCATGTGAGGAGTTTATAGCCACCGGCACCCCAGCAACGTGATCGCTGTGTTGCCGGTGGCTGCAAAGGCGATCGGAGGGCTAATACTTACCTCCCGATCAGCCTGTAACGGAATCCTCCTATGCCCCGTCGTCGGCGGGGCCCAGGAGGCTTCCGGTACTATCGGCAAGATGGCACAGTCTCCGCTTCCGGCTCAGAAGCTGAGCCGGCGTCATCAGCAGTGGGTGTCCGCTGTATGTTACAGCAGACACCCCGATGTATTGCCAGGAACCGGAGCTAGCTCCGATTTCTGGCATTAACCCCTTCGATGGTGATCGCTGCGTCCTAGAGGTTTGTAGAAAATCGGCAGCCTTGCCATGCGATGGCAAGGCTGGCGACTGTTACTATGGCAACAGGAGCCCTAACAATGGACTCCTGTCTGCCATTGCGTAAGCTGATTAGGCCGCACCCAGAGGCGGAGCCTGATCGGCTTGCTGTCAGTGAACAACTGACCATTCCAATACATTGCACTACATAGCTAGTGCAATGTATTAGAACATCAAACAAACAGTTGGACATTCAAGTCCCCTAGTAGGACTAAGAAAAAGTGTAAAAAAAGTTAAAATAAAAGTTGTAAAACCTACAATAAAAGTTACAAGTAATAAAATAAAACACAATCGCCCTTTTTCACTTATCAAGTCATTTATTATAGAAAAAAATAATAGCCATACATATTTGGTATCGCCGTGTCCGTAACGACCTGAACTATAAAAATATTATGTTGTTTATCCAGCGCAGTAAACGCCGTAAAAAAAACAAACTCAAAAACACTGCCATAATTACTGTTTTTTTGGTCACTGTCTTCCAAAAATTGAAATAAAAAGTGATCAAAAAGTCGCATGTATCCAAAAATGGTACCTATAAAATCTATACCTCGTCTCGCAAAAAACAAACCCTCACAGCTCCATCGACGAAAAAATTAAGTTATGGCTCTCACAACATGGCGACAGAAAAAATACATTCTCTTTCCAAAAGTAATTTTATTGTGCAAAAAGTTATAAAAAAGTTCTGTAAATTTGGTATCACCGGAATCGGACTGACCCGCAGAATAAAGGTAACATGTAGTTTATAACACATGGTGAACGCTGTATAAAAAAAAAAACAACTAACAAACTATGGCAGAATTTCTGTTTTTTGGTCACCTGGCCTCCCAAAAAAAGGATAACAAGTGATCAAAAAGTCGCATGTACCCCAATATGGTACCAATAAAAGCTACAGCTCGTCCTGTAAAAAAAGATCCCTCATACCACTACGTCTATGAAAAAATAAAATAAGTTAAAGGCATGGTGTCGCCCCAAAAACATGTTTTTTTTTTAAAATTTAAACATTTAGTGTGTGGGTGATTAAACATTGTTCAAATTTTTTTTATTTTTTTCGCGAGTCAGGAAACATTATAAATTTTTTCAAATTTATAATACTACCCATTTTTGGTCACTAGATGGAGCTGTTTGGAGCTAGTTCCCAAAATTGCAGCATTGCAACATTGGGTTAAAAGCTATCGCTCTAGTGAGCTCTCAGCATCCCCCCCTCCTTTATCCTGGCTAGTGCCGGGATAAACGAGGGGTTTGAAAGGTTTAACCTCCTACACTGTGTGTCGCCATTTTTTGAGGTAACCCACAGTGTAGTAGGTTTACATGCAGTAGTAAACACACACAAACACTAACATACATTGAAATCGCTTACCTGCTCCTGCCGCCGCGGCCTGTCCGCTCCCTTTGCTGCCGCTGTTCCATGTGCACTTGTCCGGAAGCCGCGACCGGAAGTAGTAATATTACTGTCCAGCCGCGACTTCCGGTCCACAGGAAAATGGCGCCGGACGGCGCCAATTTCGAATAGGACTGTGTGGGAGCGGCGCATGCGCAGTTCCCACACAGACGCCGTACACGGCAGTCAATGGGACGGGAGCCGTTCGCAGTCCCTATGGGACTGTGGCTGCCGTATTCCATGTCTGTGTGTGTCGTTAATCGACACACACAGAAATGGAACAAAAAATGGCAGCCCCCATAGGGAAGAAAAAGTGTGAAAATAAGAAACAGTAAAACACAAACACACAAATGTAAATAAACGTTTATATTAACCCCTTCCCCCTGCTGGCATTCTGGGCCCTAATGTCCAAGCCATTTTTTACATTTTTCCATTGTCACATTCGAAGAGCTGTAACTTTTTTATTTTTGCGTCGGCATAGCTGTATAAGGTCTTGTTTTTTGCGGGACGACTTGCAGTTTTTATTGGTACCATTTGAGAGTAGATGCGACTTTTTGATCACTTTCTATCACATTTTTTTAAAGTCAGGATTAACAGAAAACAGCAATTTTTCCATTGTTTTTTATTTTATTTTTTACGGCGTTCACAGTGCGGGTTAAATAATGTAACAGCTTTATAGTCGGGGTCGTTACGGACGCGGCGATACCAAATATGTGTAACTTTTTTGCTTTATTGTAGTTTTTTTTAATAGTAAAGCATTTTGTAAGGGGAAAAGCTGGGTTTTTCATTTTTTTTTTTTCACTTTTTTTTTTAATTAACTTTATTAAACTTTTTTTTACTAGTCCCACTAGGGGACTTCCCTATCCTCCGATCGCTATTGTAATACACTGCAATACTTTTGTATTGCAGTGTATTACTGCCTGTCCGTTTAAAACGGACAGGCATCTGCTAGGTCATGCCTGCGGCATGATCTAGCAGGCATTCGCTGCAGGCAGACCTGGGGGTCTTTATTAGACCCCCGGCTGCCATAGAAGACACAGACACTCGGCGATTTTATCGCCGGGTGTCAGTGAGATGAGAGGGAGCTCCCTCCCTCTCTCCAAAACCATTCAGATGCGGTGCTCGCTATTGTGCACCGCATCTGAAGGGTTAAACAGGTGAGATCGATACTAATATCGATCTCACCCGGCAGAGCAGGGACGCTCCCAGCCCTCAGCTGCTTCTGGCAGCTGAGAGCAGGGAGATTTCACGGCTCCCTGCTCTGTTTACTTTATTCTAATGCAGCGACGTAGTTTGGCGGCGCTCTAGAATAAAGCCCACTAATGACCGCCGTAAAAAGACGTATCGGCGGTCATTAAGGGGTTAAGGCACTAACATCTTTAACATATAAAAAAATTATTTGTGATGACACTGTTCCTTTAAGGCTCCAATAAGTCAGGAAAGAAAAATATTCAGTTGTGAAGGCCCGAGGGGAACATTTCTTCTGTTTCAAAAGGCGATGTATCAAGGCACTAAAATTAGGGAACCAGGAAGGGGAGGGCCCAAACATCTGCTGGAAGCGACGGGTGCCCGTATTATACCAGGGCAACACTTCCCAGCAAAATTCCCCAAACTGCAAAGGTGCAGAGTGTGGACCAAAAGGGGGATAAGGAAGGACATTTATCAGTGCGACACCGGCCTGTGCAGAAAGGATCGATCACAGCGTAACACACATCTATGGATCATTTTATTGTTTTTTTTACCTTATTATTATACCACCTGACTATGCCCCTGACTGATGTACTCTGCCCAGCTCACATATGCCCCACATTATAAACGGAAACAGTGATACTCCAAACAAAACTATTACCAAGCAAATTCCACGCTCCAATACCCAAATGGGGCTCCCACCCATCTGAGCCCTACAGTGTGCCCAAACAGCAGTTTACTTCCACATATATGGCATCACCATACCTGGGAGAACCCTTTTAACAATTTTTGGGTGTGTCCCCAGTGGCACAAGCTGGGCACGACATATTTGACACTGAATTGGCATATCTAGGGAAAAATTTTAATTTGTACCTTCTGCAGCGCAATCATTTATGGAAAAGACACGTGGGGTGAAAATGCTCACTACACCTCTTAATAAATGCCTTGAGGGGTGCAGTTTCCAAAATGGGGTCACTTCTCAGGGGTTTCTTTTATTATTTCACATCAAAGCCTCTGCAATTGTGAACCAATACTTTATATGTCACCAAATTAGGCCTCAATTTTACATGGTACTCTTTCACTCCTGAGCCCTGTCGAATGTCCAGGCAAAAGATTAGGGCCACATTTAGGGTGATTCTAAAACAGGGAAACACCGCATAATAATTAGAGAGCTGTCTTATGGTGGCACAAGCCGGGCACCACATATTGGTGTATCTAAGGAAAAATTCCCATTTTCATTCTCCCACATCGTGTGCACATGAATTTCTGAAAAACACCTGTGGGGTTAACATGCTCACTACACCCCTAGGTGAATACCTTGAGGGTGTTGTTTCCAAAATGGGGTCACTTCTGGGGGGGATCCACTGTTTTGGTCCCACAGGGACTTTGCAAATGCAACATAGCGACCAGAAACCAAATGCAGCAAAATCTGTACACCAAAAGCCAATGGCGCTCCTTCCCTTCTGAGCCCTGCCGTGTGCCCAAACAGCATTTTATGATCACGTGTGGGGTATTGCCGTACTCCAGAGAAGTTGCTTTACAAATGTTGGGGTTCTTTATTTCCTTTGTTTGTTATGAAAATTAAAAATTTGGAGCTAAAGCTACGTCTTATTGAAGAAAAAGGATTTTTTTTTTATTTTCACTGCCCAATTCTAATAAAATCTATGAAACACTTGTGGGGGCAAAATGCTCACTACACCCCTAGATGGATTCCTCAAGGGGTGTAGTTTTCTCAATGGAGTCACTTTTTTGGCGTTTTCACTGTTTTGGTACCTCAGGGGCTTTGCAAATGTGACATGGCCTCCGCAAACCATTCCTGCTAAATTTGAGCTCCAAAAGCCAAATAGCGCTCTTTCCCTTCTAAGCTCTGCCTTGTGTCCAAACAGCCATTTATTACCACGTGGGGTATTGTTTTACTCGGGAGAAATTGCTTTACAAATGTTGTGGTGCTTTTTCTCCTTTAGTCCTCGTGGAAATTAGAAAAAATTAGCTAAACCTACATTATCTTTGAAAGAATGACGATTTTTATTTTCACAGCCTACTTCCAATAATTTCTGCAAAAAACCTGCGGGGTCAAAATGCTCACTATACCCCTAGATAATTTCCTCAAGGGGTGTAGTTTCCCAAATGGGGTCACTTTTGGTGGATTTCCACTGTTTTGGCACCGAAAGAGCCCTTGAAACCTGACATGGTGCCTAAAATATTTTCTAATAAAAAGGAGGCCCAAAATCCACTAGGTGCTCCTTTACTTCTGAGGCCGGTGCTTCAGTCCATTGCCGCACTAGGGCCACATGTGGGATATTTCTAAAAACTGCAGAATCTGGGCAATAAATATTGAGTTGCGTTTCTCTGGTAAAACCGTCTGTGTTCCAAAAAAAATAGATTGAAAATGAATTTCTGCAAAAAAAAAATTAAATTTGAAAATTTCACCTCTACGTTGCTTTAATTCCTGTGAAACGTTTAAAGGGTTAAGAAACTTTCTAAATGCTGTTTTGAATACTTTGAGGGGTGAAGATTTTAAAGTGGGGTGACTTTTTGGCGGTTTCTAATATATAAGGCCCTATAAGCCGCTTCACAACTGAACTGGCCCCTGTAAAAATAGCCTTTTGAAATTTTCTTGAAAATGTGAGAAATTGCAGCTAAAGTTCTAAGCCTTGTGACGTCATAGAAAAATAAAAGGACGTTCAAAAAACGATGCCAATCTAAAGTAGACATGTGGGGGATGTTAATTAGTAACTATTTTGTGTGGTATAACTGCCTGTCTTACAAGCAGATACATTTACATTTAGAAAAATGCTAATTTTTGCAATTTTTCACAAAATTTTGGTGTTTTTCACTTGTAAATATTGAATTTATCGACCATTTTTCCACGATCATAAAGTCCAATGTGTCACGAGAAAACAATCTCCGAATCGCTTTGATAGCTAAAAGCGTTCTGGAGTTATTACTACATAAAGTGAAATATGTCAGATTTGAAAAAATGGGTCTGGTCCTGAAGGCCAAAATGAGCTTGGTCCTGAAGGGGTTAAGGGAAGGGTATCCATGTAAACAAAGGCCTTGAGTAATTTATACTCTTTACTATATACTTTCAAACAATGGGAGATTGAAAGGATCCCAGCATCCTTTGCAGAGATAAGGTTCTAACTGCCAAATATGCATTTTTATGGCGCTCACTAAGGGGTCTTCTTCCGATGCACACATTTTTCACTGTGCGTCAGGGTAAGCCTGGCACAGCTGTTCAGCTGTCTGAACCTAGCCATAAGAGCAGGAGCTTGGCCATCAGTTCCCTTTTGATCCTGGCTGTTTAACCCCTTAGTTGCTGTGGTCGATAGCACCCAGGCCTGCCATCGCTGTATGCCCATTAGGCCATGCCTCAGTATACCAAAGCATTGCTGCCTGTCGGTATAAAACTGTACCAAAGCATTATAGAAGTGATCAAAGACCGCATTTTGACGTCTCCCCAGTGGGACTAAAATAATTTTTGTGAGAAATCTTATAAAAAAAAAAAAAAAGAAAAGGTGCCCAGTAAAAAATAAAAATTCTCCATTTTAAGTGGTTTTATATTGTAAATGTTTAAAAGGAAAAATACGCATATGGTATCCCTGTGATCGTAACGACCTGAACAAAGAAGTAAGCACGTTATTTTAACCCCTTCCCGCCGCAGCCATTTCTCAGATTTTCATTTTAGTTTTTTCCTTCCCACCTTCCAGAAGCCATAACGCTTTTATTTTTCCGTCTATATAGTCCTATGAGGGCTTGAATTTTGCGGGACGAGTTGTAGTTTTCCGTTGCACCATTTATTGTGCTATATAATGTACTAGGAAACGGCGGAAAAAAATATTTGTGGGGTAGAAAGTGAAAAAAAACAGCGATACCTCCATGGTTTTTTGTGCGCCGTTTTTACGGAATTCACTGTGCAATTAAAACAACATGTTAACTTTATTCTGTGGGTCAATACGATTACGGCGACACCAAATATATATCGTTTTTTCTATATTTTACTACTTTTACAAGTAAAAACTTAAGTGTAAAAAACAATTTATTTTGTGTCGCCAAATTCCGAGAGCCATAACTTTTTATTTTTCTGTCGATTAAATGGTATGAGGGCTTTTTTTTGCGGGATAAGCTGTAGTTTTTAATAATACCATTTTGGTGTACATGCAATGTTTTGATCACTTTTTTTTTTCTTTTTTTTGTGGGAGATGTGACCAAAAAATAGAGATTCCGGCGGTTTACTTTTTTTTTTTCCGGCGTTCACCGTGCGGGTTACATGATATATTGTAATAGTTCAGACTTTTACGAACGTGGCGATACCAATTATGTTTATTTTTTTATATTTTTTTTACTATGCTCTAGGGGGGGAAATGGGAAAAGGGATTTTTGAACTTTTTTTTTTTTTTTTTTACATAAAAAAAAAAAAAGCAAAAATGAGTTAAATAAAGTTATTAGTCCCCCAAGGGGACTTCAACCAGCGATCGCTAGATCGCTTGCACGATATACTGCAATACTAATGTATTGCAGTATATCGTGATTCTGACAGGCATCTATTAAGACCTGCCGGAGGCAGGGCATAATAGGTGCACAAAGATGGCGGACCTGGGGGCCTTCATTAGGCCCCCAGGCAGCCGTAGCAACCATCGCCCCCCCAAACAGCCGACACCTTCGTCTTATGGAGCGAGTTCACTCCGTGAGCCCGCTCCATAAGCCAAAGTCAGGTAGGGGGAAGTATGGACACGTCATATGTCAGAAAGGGGTTAAACCACATGTGGAATAAAAATGGGTTTTGTTTTGTTCTTTCAGCCCCTTCAAAAAAAAATAATAAAGTTTTGCAAGAAGTCCCATGCTACCAATGAAAACAAGCTCACATATGCCTACATCTTAGGCCTAATTCACACAAGCGTATTTCACGTCTGTTACGCTCGTTAAAACAATGGACGTCAAACGGACTTATGCAATTCAATGGGGCCATTCAGACATTGTGTTTTTCACGTAGTGTGTGTGTGTGTGTGTGTGTGTGTGTGCTGCGTGATACTCACTGCATGTCCTATACTTGTGCGTTTTTTGCACATCACGCACCCATTGAAGTCAATGGGTGCATGAAAATCATGCAAAACTGACACGTTCGTGTGAATAAGGCCTTACGAAAAAATAAGTTTGGTTCTTGGAAAGCAGCAATGCAAAAACTAACTTTTGTTTTTATTGTGCAAAAGTAGTTATAGGTGGCATTGCTGTAATTGTACCGACCCATACGATAAAGGTAACATGTTATTTGTCACACAGTGAACAGTCTAAATTAAAAAAAAAAGGCAAATTCCTTTTTTTTTTTGCCCATCCCCCCCCAAAAAAAGATAAATCAATAAATTGTATGTACCCCATTACCTTAACTTGGTCTGCAAAAAAGTCCGCATACAGCTATGTCAACGGAAAAAAGTAATGGCTCGTTGCGAATGTGACAGGAAAAAAAACATTCCTTGGTCATTAAAAGGTTGAGCGGTTTTGACCAGCTATTTTTCACACTATACTACAGTCTGTGTAAAATGTCAATGGCCTCACCAGTCCTCCAGAGCTGGTCTGTCAGCTGACTGCACTCTTTGCTACTGCTTTGAAAACCAAATATTCGTTAGTTCTGTCATTGCCCTCCACCTACTATTGATGGTGAGCCGATGTTTTACAGTCTAGAGCAAAATTGAGTTCCTAAGCTTTGTATACTTATTTTATTATCCTGAATAGGGTCATTTGTTTTATGAATGTTTTATAGGTGGTCATGGCTCCAGTTTTCTGCATTCCAAATCACCTGCTTCCCAGCCATTAACTTAAAAGGGGTTTCTGACATTTTAACCCCTTCAGGACTGGGCTTGTTTTGGCCTTCAGGACGAAGCCAATTTTTCAAATCTGACATGTGTCACTTTATGTGGTAATAACTCCGGAATGCTTTTACCTATCCAAGCGATTCTGAGATTGTTTTCTCGTGACATATTGTACTTTGTTAGGGAAAAAATTTGGTCAAATTCAATATTTATTTGTAAAAAAACACCAAGATTTAGAGAAAATTAGCAAAAAATTGCATTTTTCTAAATTTAAATGTATCTACTTGTAAAACAGATGGTAATACCACACAAAATACTTACTATTTTATATTTCCCATATGTCTACTTTGTTTGCATCGTTTTTTGAACATTCTTTTATTTTTCTAGGATGTTACAAGGCTTAGAACTTTAGCAGCAATTTCTCATATTTTCAAGAAAATTTCAAAAGCCTATTTTTTTCAGGGACCAGTTCAGTTCGGAAATGGCTTTGAGGGCCTTATATATTAGAAAGTCCCCATAAATCACCCCATTTTTAAAACTGCACCCCTCAAAGTATTCAGAATAGCAATCAGAAAGTGTTTTAACCCTTTAGGCATTTCACAGGAATTAAAGCAATGTAGAGGTGGAATTTACAAATTTCATATTTTTTTTGCGAAAATTCATTTGCAATACATTTTTTTTCTGTACCACAAGGTTTTACCCAAAAAATGCAACTCAATATTTATTGCCCAGATTTTGCAGTTTTTAGAAATATCCCACATGTGGTCCTAGTGCGGTAATGGACTGAAACACAGGCCTCAGAAGCAAAGGTGCACCTAGTGGATTTTGGGGCCTCCTTTTTTTATTTTTAGAATAGGTCTTGTGACCCCATTTTGGAAACTACACCCCTTAAGGATTTTATCTATGGGTATAATTAGCATTTTGAACCCAAAGTTTTTTTGCTAAATTTATTTTAATTAGTATGTGAAGATGAAAATCTGTTGTTTTTTTTTTTGTGTGAGAAAAAAAACGTAGACATTTTACATTTTTACAAGGAATAAAGTAGAAAAAACACCCCAACATATGTAAAGCAATTTCTTCCGATTATTACCACATATGGGGTATTGCTATAAACTGCTGTTTGGACCCACAGCAGGGCTCAGAAGAGAAGAAGCACCATTTGGATTTCTGATTTTGCTGGAATAGTTTTCAGTGCCGTGTCGCGTTTGCAATGCACTGGAGGGATGGAAACTGGAAATCCCCCAAAAGTGACCCCATTTTGGAAACTACACCCCTCAAGGAGGTTTTTCTAGGGGTAAAGTTAGCATTTTACCCCACAGTTTTGCTGAATTCATTGGAATTAGTCTGTAAAGGTAAAAATCTACTTTTTTTTCTGTAAGAACTTAGACATTTTTAATTTTTACAAGGAATAAAGGAGAAAAAGCACCCCAACATTTGTCAAACAATTTCTCCCGATTACGTAAATACCCCATATGTGTTAATAAAGTGCTGTTTGGACCCACACCGGGGCTTAGAAGGGAACTAGCGCTAGTTGGCTTTTGGAGCTCAAATTTGGCTGGAATAGTTTTTGGGTGTCATGTCGAATTTACAAAGCCACTGAGACTGAAACAGTGGAAGCCCCCCAAAAGTAACCCGTTTGGGAAACTACACCACTTAAGGAATCTCTCTAGGGGTATAGTGAGCATTTAGACCCCACACGTCTTTTGCAGAATTTATTAGAATTAGACTGTGAAAATTAATATCAACATTTCCACTAAAAAGTTGAATTTTTTCAATTTCACAAAGGATAAAAGGAGGAAAAAGCACCTCAACATTTGTAAAGCAATTTCTCCCGAGTACGGCTATACCCCACATGTGGTCATAAATGTTTTTTCATCAAAGTAATTAACCCTTTCCGAACTAATCCATGGTTTTCTTTTTAGTTTTTCCTCACCGCTTTCCGAGAGCCACAACTTTTTTATTTTTCCGTCAATAGTGGTGGGAGGGCTTATTTTTTGCGGGGCGAGCTGTAGTTTTTATTGGAACCATTTTTTGGTACATACGACTTTTTGAGCTCTTTTTATTAAATTTTTTGGTAGAGCCAAGGTGACCAAAAAACAGCGATTTTTGCAATTCTTTATTTTTCACGGCGTTCACCGTGCGAGTTCACTAATGGTATATTGTAATAGTTTGGACTTTTACGGACGCAGCGATACCAATTTTGTGTATTTTTTATATTACTTTAGAGAAAAAATGTGAAAAGGGTTTCTTTTTGGACTTTAAATATTTATTTAATTTTTTCCACTAATAACCATTTACTTTTGTGTTTTACATATTTTATTAGTCCCCCTAGGAGACTTGAACCAGCAATCGTTAGATCACTAGTAGAATACACTGCAATACTAATGTATTGCAGTATATTGTGATTTTTACAGGCTCCTGTAATAGCGTGATCGCTGTTTCTGTCCGTTAGTCCCGGGTATCAGCTGTAGTACACAGCTGACACCCACAGCGTATGTGCGGGCTCAGCACGTGAAACGCTCCATATATCACCCCCCACACCACGACATGCTATTAAGTCATGGTGCGCGAAGGGTTTAATGCGCAGCGGATGGTGCAGAGTGAAAATTAAAATTTTCCACTGATGTGCCATTTTAGTGTATTATATGTTGTGCCCAGTTTGTGCCACAAATACCTCATAAAATATTAACTGGGTTCTCCTGGGTATGGCGATGCCATATCTGTGGACGTAAACTGCTGTTTGGGCACGCTGTAGGGCTCAGAAGGGAGGGAGCGCCATTTGGCTTTTGGAGCGCATATTTTTCTTGGTAGTAGCTCTGGCGTTTTGCTGGTATTTCAGTTCATAATATGGGGGCATATGTAGGCTGGGCAGAGTACATCAGGGGCATAATAAGAGGGTATAATAATGGGGTAAATAATAATCCGCAGATATGTGGCCAGTGTTGCACTTATAAATGGCGCCCGATCTTATCCGCTTTTGAAACACTGCACATTTTGCATCACCATAATCTGGGAGCCGGAACTTTTTTTATTTTTTCACCACCGGAGTTGCGTGAGGGCTTATTTGTTGCGGGACAATCTGTATTTTCATTGGTACCATTTTGGGGTACATGTGATTTTTTTTGTATTTTATTTGTATTTTTTTTCACTTTTTATTCCTTTTTTTTGGGAAGCAAGGTGACCAAAAACCATAAATTCTGACAATGATTTTTATTTATTTTTTACGGCGTTCACCCTGGGCTATAAATGACCATTATATTTTATTCTGCGGGTCGGTATAATTACGGCGATACCATATGTATAAAGTTTTTCTTTTTCATGTTTTGCAGCGTTTGCGCAATATAATATCTTTTTTTTAAACTATTTTTTGTGTCACCATATTCTGAGAGCCATAACTTTTTTATTTTTCAGTCAAAAAAGCTGTGTAAGGGCTTGTTTTTTGCGGGACGGGTTGTAGTTTGTATTGGTACTATTTTGGCGTACATGCGACTTTTTGATCACTTTTTATTGTATATTTTGGGAGGGGTGGTGACCAAAAAATAGTGATTCTGGCATTGTTTTTAGTTTATTTCTTTTTGCAGTGTTCATCGTGCGAGAAAAATAATCTTAGTTTTATAGTTGGGGTCGTTACGAACGCGTTGATACCAAATATGTGTACTTCTTTTTTTACGTGTTCATTTTTTTTCCTATAATAGACTAATAAAAAAGCAGTTCTTGTTTGTCACTTATAACTTTTATTTTTACACTTTTTTTTAAAAAACATTTTTATTCTTTTTTTTTTTTTTTTTACTTGTCCCACTAGGGGACATTTAGACTTGTAACTTTGATCGCTGCTGGAATACATTCCAACTGTCATTGTGACGTGACAGTCACACTGACAGGAAGCCTACGACGACCAGCCTCCGGCTGATACTCATAGGCTTCTGTACATTGCAGCCCGGAAGCCATTGGGTACCATCGCCAGCCCCCGTGATTTCACGTGGGTGCTGCCGATCTGCGCTGAACAACTTAAATGTGGCGATCAAAATCGAATGCCACAATTAAGGGGTTAACTGCTGAAATCAGGGGCAACGGGGAATGCAGGGCAGACACCCTGCACAGTTAACCGCCGCTGCGGTGTAGCGCCACGCAGCGGTTAATTGTCAAAGCACGGACGTAACTGCACGTCGAGATGCACGAAGTTACTGCACACATCGACGGGAAGGGGTTAACCAAAGGTCATGAATTTGCCATTCCACTGCTGAAGTCTATAGTGATGTCATTAAGGCCAAAATATCACTTGGTATTCCGGGATGCTCAAAACAGAGTAACAGGAGTGAAATTGAATTGCATTTTTTGACAATTTGACCTGCTGTAAGTTTGTTTTATTAGAACCTCTGGGCCAATGTTTCATCCAGAAAGGAAAGCGTATTAATCCATTTTGAAATCGTCACGCGCCTACTCTTTAGATGAAATTTCCTCAAACTCGATATAATTTGGAAAGAGGTGTTGGATTCATCCAATAGGTGCTGTGAGGGACAGCTTTTACTTATCAAAGCTTAGATGGAAGCTGTCAATTGAGGGTCCCGTCCTGGATCCTCCTCAGCGGAAAGAGATTGATCCTGATTTTAATTAGTTTCTGCATGAATAAACCCTTGAAAGGAACTGGAGGAAGAGCAGGACTTGTCCATGGTACTTTTGCCCATCTTAGGCTTCGTTCACATCTGCGCTAGGGCTCTGCTACGATATTCCATCAAAAGCTTTCCGTCGGAACAGAGCCCTGACAGACACAAACGGAAACCACAGGTTTCCATTTCCATCACCATTGATTTCAACGGTGACTGATCCGGTGCCAATGGTTTCCGTTGTGCAAGGGTTCTGCCATTTTGACGGAATCAATACCGTAGTAGACTACGCTATGGATTCTGTCAAAACGGTAACCATTGGCACTAGATCAGGCACCTGGATTGTAAATACTGTAGGCAGAATAAGGTACGCTGGCTGCATGTGAACTTTTTGTTATATCTGCCACAGGCATAGTAAGCCCTGCCCACCTGTGCTAGATGCCTAATGGGGTTCTCCCAAAACAAAGACATGTTACAAGGTGGAGAGAAATTGACAACTAGCAGGCAAGTCAGAGGGAAAAGTGACACCTGGGGAAGCTGCACTTTCTAAAAAATAAATTAAAAAAATTAAGTGACCCTAGAAAAAAAAAATTCAGTCCTAGGGCCGGCCTACCGGACGTCTGGTTCAGTATACCACGTGGCGGGAGGCTGAAGAATCTGAGGAAAAGCTGTAAATGCCCCCGAGTGAGCTATGTGCAGCAGGCAGAAGTGGATCTAGAATGGCACCAACGCACGCAAGTGGTGAAGAACAGATGCTGTGGGAAAAAGGACCGCCCCTGGAACAAGCCTGTGTTTAGAAGTGGTTGCCCTGCAACACAAGACCTCCCTTCATAGCACTCCTTCCAGTCATCCTGTCCAGCAGAGCAAACCACCTGATAAGGTGAAGTAGGCAGATGACCGAAGGGGTGCGGAATTAACAGCTGGGGTCTAAAATTGGAAGTTTGGCAGGTGGCACTGACAGAACGAGCGGTGCTTGTTCCATCACTGCTGGAAAGTCAGCATATTGCCCCAAAATATGTGGAGAGCATTTCTCTTACAACAAAAATGATCGTAGGTGCAGAATTCCCTAGTTAGGTGGTACCTCTGTTATAAATTATACCCCTAGATAAGTCCTGATAGGAAAAATACTGAGGCTTAAAGCCCATAGTTAATTGTTTTCCAAGTAGATGGGGCGGTTCGTGGGATGCTGTCCAGAGATTTAGGACCAGCGGTGAGGGAAATTCAGTACAGAGAACAGCCTGGTTTCCCAAAACCCTCATGGGGTTGACTAGCCTGGTCACCAGGCTGACTATCCATCTGCAGGGATGGAGATTTTTTTTTTTTTTTATAAAACTAAAATAAAAACAAAAATAGTAGCAGACCTGAATTTTAGGTGGCATATGCCTACTATGGACAGAAGCTAAAACTGATTAAGCCAGTCTCTGTGGCAAGGGTATGGCCTGCCTGGTCAAAGCCAAGACCTAGTGTTAAGGACCTATACCTATGCTATAACTTTAACAGCCCCTGACTACCTAAAATGGCAGAAAACAAAACCCTGCGTATTTAGCCATTTTGCTACAGACTCCCAATAGCCATGTCATTTTATTGCCACTAAACACTGTGTAAAACTGACTTTACATACGCAAGTCCCAGACCCCACAATTCCATAAAAACAATGTACTAACATTGCCAATGGTTTTCCAACTGTTCTTGTGGTGTGGCTAAACTTTGGTTGCTATGGAGTTTTCCATTTCTGAACATAAGATACATGACATTCACCCATCTTTCTTTTCATGGTCTTAGTATGCCATTATATCACAGGCTCAGTCAATACCTTCATTGCCACAGCTAAGCCATTGCTGTATGTAGGTGTGTAAAAAAAAATAATTATAACTGCTGGCCAAATTACTTTTAGCTGTTAAATTAGAGTGAATTCACACACGGCAGATTTTGTTGCAGAAAGGTCTGCAACAAAGTCTGTTCCATTAATCTGAAAGCCATGTGCTGGCTGCAGAAATCCAGATGAATGAAATTGATTTACAGGTTGCAGAAATTGCTGCAACAAAATCTGCCGCATGTAAATTCACCCTAATTTAACAACTATGGGCAAAGTCTCATTTTTTCCAGATGTCAGAATATTGGTAATCTAATGAAAGTACATTGCATGTTGATAGTTGTAGGCAAAATGTTCTTTTCAGACAGAGAATTTGACATGAATTAGGCTCTGTTCACATTTGCGTCGGAGGCTCCGTTAGGGGCCTATGTCGCAGATCCAGCAGGGTTTACCGGAGACAATAGTGCAGCTTGCTGTGCTAATGTGTCCTGTAAAATCAGACATCCCGGTAGAACCCATTAAAGTCAATGAGTCCTGTCTGCAACCGACGGAGAACAGAAATGCACAACACATATGTGACCATAGCCTTATTTGTGCAAAAACCATCCACCCACCCAAAAAAAGAGGCATGTATTATATATTTATTATAAATTACTTTTTATTACGTAACGTTCCAGTAATGCATAATTGCCCGATAAAATGTTCTAAACAGATAGTCTCTTCTTGATGTACTCATGTTCACTGGGCTATTACCAAGGCATGGTTCATTCACTTTCTACACATGTTACAATCTCAGAGTCTTGAGACAGCAGATCCTTAAAGTGCATTGCTGATTTATGACACATGGAGTCTTATATATAAACACTAGTGCAGGAGAAAAAAAAACAAGTTGGGCAGTTGACTATGACAACCAACCAGATGTAACTTAAAAAATAACTGAAATTGTTCATTTTGTCAGCACTAGTTTATACATACGGCCCATCGTGGCGGGGGATAGGCAGTTACTGCATTTTCCTATTGTAATCAGGAGATGCAGTGAACTGGAACATGAAACATTGAGATCATCTCATTCAAATACCTTGAATACACAACTTATGTAAAAGACATTCAGTTCTGAAGTGATGTTTTAAGTGCAACTCCATACACTCACCATGTCTGACCAGGACACAGAATTATTTTACATTAGCATGTTTGATCGGCATAGAAAAAGATGCAGTCCTCATAAAAAGAATTGTATAGTGTCCAAAGGAATGATTAGAAAGAGATCCATTAAATTTACCCTGTATATGGGCATTCAAAGTTCATTGATGCACTTACACCTAAAGCGAAACTTCTTTCCATAACATAGCTCCACATTATACTCGCAGGTTGCGTCGACTCCGGTTTTGCTGCCCGTTAGGTCATATTTGCACAGCTTCTCAAAGCCTAGTGGGTCAGTGAACCTATGTGGTCATGTGAAAACCTGTCAAATTATATTTTGGCAGAAAATAATATTGAAACCCGATTTAAGAAAGAAGTAAAAAGAAAAAAAAAACCTCATCTGGGTGACTATTTTTGCTCTGTTTAGACTTAGGTTCAGGTTTAATCCTTCGTTTCGGATTTCTTCGATGGTCTTGTATTTTTAAAGTCTATGTATTTTTTCTCTAAGTTCTCTCAATTCCATTTTTAACGGTAATGATTTCTCTAGTTCTTTGAAGGGTTAAAGGAGGATAATGATGCTGGCTCATGCAAGGTGCAATGTCCACTTTACTGGAGAGGGATAGTGGAGCATAAGTAAGGGGTCTATAGGAGTAAATGGATTAGAGTGACAATTTTGCATACCAGAACGAGTAAACAATTTTAAGTTTTAAGTGTTAACCTAAAACTTAAAATGTAGTGATGGAGGGGGATGCGAAAGAATTCAGAGTATCACATGTTGCTGTAATGTACACAGGCACTAAATGGATTGCAGATACCACAAGCCCTGAACATCCTGGCCCGGCGGAACTGTGTCATTTTTCCACAGAATGCTAGAGCTTGTTTGGCCAGATGGTCAAATATGATATTGGCCATATGATGATTGCTTCAGGAAAAACAAACTAACAAAGCCTACGCACATTACACATAGCAGACTCCCAGGCTGACCTTGTAGAACGCTGGACTTGCAGAAGTGTGTGTTCATCATCTGCAGGGTAGACCAAAAGTAAGGTAGATCAGGAGTTGAAGTTTCTTGGCCAGTGAAATCAAGGACATTTTTCTGTAAGCCCTTTACAATGCTACATGGCCTATGATATGCATTAAACATCTCTGGCTGGACTTTATATATATATTCGTACAGAACAAGCAGGTAAACAGCGCATACAGAAACCAGAACAAAACATCTTATCTAAAATAAAAAAAATACACAAAAACATAGTGCAAAAATCTCACACATATCTATATAAAAAGTTCAGTTGGCACCAAAGGTGATAGTCTGTTTTGTGAGAGGGTACAATGCAATGTCCACTGTATACTGCTAACATTTCTGAACAAAATTCTTTGGAAATATCCCAGTTTTCCCATACAGCTCTCCACTCATCCATTCGTTATCTACTGATTCCAGTGCAGCGATTAGATCACCAGCCTGTAAAAAAAAAAAACAAAAGGCAAATATACTACATTAATATAACGTATTCTAAGTAGTAAATATCCAAATCGGTTTAATTTAAAAATGTGCTACATACCGCAATGTGAAAATGAACCTAATACTGTAATTACTTAGCGTGGCTTTACATGATGAGATTTGCGTAATTACAATTATTAACTATGAGCATCTCAGAATGAAAACGAATAGTCGGAAATGAAGGGGAGTTAATTGACAGATACATTTCATAGATTATTACCGTCTTCAGGAAGTGATAGAGTACAGCCCCCTACGCCATATACCAGGGACAAGGAAATGTATACATAGCCTTATCTGTATGTATAGTGTTAGGGTATGTTCACACGGCCTATTTACGGACGTAAATCGGGCGTTTTTGCCCCGAATTACGCCCGAAAATAGCGCCTCAATAGCGCTGACAAACATCTGCCCATTGAAAGCAATGGGCAGACGTTTGTCTGTTCACACGAGGCGTATATTTACCTGTCACTTCTTTGGCCGTAATTAGAGCCGTTATTCATTGACTCCAATGAATAGCAGCGCTAATTACGCCCGTAATTGACGCGGCGTTCAAGCGCCTGCACATGCCGGTACGGCTGAAATTACGGGGATGTTTTCAGGCTGAAACATCCCCGTAATTTCAGCCGTTACGGACGCCCTCGTGTGAACATACCCTTACTATCCTGCCTTACCTAAACTTCAAGCAGTACAAAAGAGCGGTCATTAATGCAAGGCACCCACCCTCTAAAAATAATAATAATAATGAGATGGTGCTACAAAAACAGGAAGCGTCATGCTATTGTGACACACTCCTCGACATTGAAATTGCAGCGCCAAGGAGGAAAAATTTTGGAATTGAGGAAATCACAAGACCGATCGACATGTTAACGATACGCGAATGATCCATAAAAAAAAGCGGAGAAAAAAAATAATCTTGATTTATTCAGTATCGAGCATGAGCGCCACGTGCAGAAATACACGTACTTAACCTCATTAAATGCATGCCAAGGCGTGTATTAATGGTTGTCTGGGGAATGTAATGCCACGCTGAATGCACTTGGGCACGCAATTCATCAATATCGGCTGCTCCCTTTGCAATTGCCGAACAGTGACATCCCAGATGTGCTTGATGGGAGACAAGTCCGGAGATGCTGCAGGCTGCTCACAGTAGCACGAGCAACAAGAGTCTAGCGTTGTCCTGTTGAAAAACGGATTCTGGGACATTTTGGAGAAATGGCCGTACCACTGGTCCCACGACCAAATCAATGTAACGCCAAGCTGTTAGTGTACTAAAGGGGTCCGGCTACCGTACATTATGCCACCCTACGCCATAATTCCAGGACCAGGACTGGTGTGATGTTCACTTATGAAGGCCTCTTCATTGCATTTCCCACATGGTCTCCAGACCAATCTCTGGCTATCATTACGTCTGAGACAAAAGCGTGACTCATCACTGGAGAGGATAGACCTCCATTCCAGCCTCCATTGCTGCCTTGCTCTGCACCGTGATAGCCTTTGAGAGCGGTGGCGTGTGGTCAATGGAACACCTGTAGCTGCACGACATTGGGCTACGAGCTACACGTCCAAACACCTTCTGATGGTTTGTGTTGAAACTGAACGTCACATCCCAAGTCTAAGGCGGCAACCACTTGTAGTACAGAATGGATTACTACATGCCATTCTTCCAATGAGACGATCTTTCCAAGCAGATGGTCGCCTCTGCGCGCCTCTTGCTTGTCATTCCCATTCGTCATCGTTCTCCCAACCTCCCGGACAGGCAATGTTGAACAGTGCTGACATTTTGGCCTGGGCACGCAGCGATCTGCCGGAGTGATAAACCCACGTCTCTCAGTTGAAGGATTCTGTCCCTCTCAATTTGCGACAAGTGGCAATAACTGGCATGTCGACGAACAGGAGGCATCGCACAATCATCCCACGCCACTTGATCCAATTTTGAGGTTTCATGTGGCTAAGAAAAACTTTGCTTTCACTCTTGAAAATGTTATAATTTGCAGATCTTAGCGACACCTGCTACTCCCTCGATTTAAATAACCTTATGGCTTGCCCTCCTTGATGTTGCATTTTCAATGTTGAGAAGTGATTATATATATATATATATATATACATACATACACACACACATACATACATACACACACAGTGTTCCAAATTATTATGCACATTGGATTTAAGTGTCATAAACATTTAATTATTAGTTTTTCAATTAAACTCATGGATGGTATTGTGCCTTAGGGTATGTGCACACGATAACTGCAATTACGTCTGAAATTACGGAGCTGTTTTCAGGAGAAAACAGCTCCTGAATTTCAGACGTAATTGCATGTACTCGCGTTTTGCGGGGCGTCTTTTACGGACGTAATTTGGAGCTGTTCTTCATTGGAGTCAATGAAAAACGGCTCCAATTACGTCCCAAGAAGTGTCCTGCACTTCTTTTGATGAGGCTGTGATTTTACGCGCCGTCTTTTGACAGCAAAGCGTAAAATGACAGGTCGTCGGCACAGTACATCGTAAAGCCCATTGAAAGTAATGGGCAGATGTTTGCCGACATATTGGAGCCGTTTTTTCAGACGTAATTTGAGACGTAAAACGCCTCCATTACGTCTGGAAATAGGTAGTGTGAACCCAGCCTTAGGGTTCTATGGATCATTGTAATCAATCTCAGACACCTGTGCTAATTAGTTTGCTACCTGTGCCCAATCAAAGGAAAACTACTTAAAAAGGACGTTCCACATTATTAAGCAGGCCACAGGTTTCAAGCAATATGGGAAAGAAAAAGGATCTCTCTGCTGCCGAAAAGCGTGAAATAGTGCAATACCTTGGACAAGGTATGAAAACATTGGATATTTCAAGAAAACTTAAGCGTGATCATCGTACTGTGAAAAGATTTGCGGCTGAGCACAGACGGGTTCGTTCAGATAAAGGCATAATGAGGAAGGTTTCTGCCAGACAAATTAATAGGATTAGGAGAGCAGCTGCTAAAATGCCATTGCAAAGCAGCAAACAGGTAGTCCCGCGAACCTCAAGGTGTAGGATCCTCCAGAGGTTTGCAAGTGTGCATAAAGCTCAGAAAAAATATGGAAAAAATCCTCCAGCTCACCTTGTCACAAGAAGGGTATGAAAGTCAGCGCACGGATCCTCGTGTCGGCACACGCAAGAGATACAGCAGAAAAAGGGGAGTTGGAACCAGCGCTAAGAGTGCAAATTCTGTTAAAACGGGAATCTTCTTCCAAGTTTTAATGTGTCTTGATTAAAATCAAAGCAAAGGGCTACGAACAAATGTTGGTGACGGGCAGGTATAGTCCAAGGTACAGAGAGAAAAGAGGCGATAGGCGGTAGCCTACGCGTTTCAGACCCTCGCTGGGTCCTTAGTCATGGCTTATGATTTGTCTGACTGTGCAGTCTAGACCTTTTGTAGCCAGTCAGTCTCGTGGATAATTAGTTAATTGCGGTTCAGAGCTAAAGGGAAAGGAGGAGCCCTGGGGAACGCAATCTTTTGTCTACTTCCTTAGCAGAGAAGAAATGGTTGTAAGATATGTAAAGATTTCCTTAGTTGTGTGCAAAAAAGTCTTTTATATATACATACACATATTTAGGTCCTCGTTCAGATAAAGGCATAATGAGGAAGGTTTCTGCCAGACAAATTAATAGGATTAGGAGAGCAGCTGCTAAAATGCCATTGCAAAGCAGCAAACCGGTAGTCCCGCGAACCTCAAGGTGTAGGATCCTCCAGAGGTTTGCAAGTGTGCATAAAGCTATTATTCGGCCACCCCTAAACAATGCTCACAAGCAGAAACGGTTGCAGTGGGCTCAGAAATACATGAAGACTCATTTTCAAACCGTGCTGTTTACTGATGAGTGTCGTGCAACTCTGGATGGTCCAGATGGATGGAGTAGTGGATGGTTGGTGAATGGCCACCATGTCCCAACAAGGCTGCGACGTCAGCAAGGAGGTGGCGGAGTCATGTTTTGGGCTGGAATCATGGGGAGAGAGCTGGTAGGCCCCTTTAGTGTCTCTGACGGTGTGAAAATGACCTCTGCAAAGTACGTAGAGTTTATGACTGACCACTTTCTTCCGTGGTACAAAAAGAATAACCGCGCCTTCCGTAGCAAAATTATCTTCATGCATGACAATGCACCATCTCATGCTGCAAAGAATACCTCTGTGTCATTGGCTGCTATGGGCATAAAAGGAGAGAAACTCATGGTGTGGCCCTGACCTCAACCCTATTGAGAACCTTTGGAGCATCCTTAAGCAAAATATCTATGAGGGTGGGAGGCAGTTCACATCAAAACAGAAGCTCTGGGAGGCTATTCTGACATCCTGCAAAGATATTCAAGCAGAAACTGTCCAAATTCTCACAAATTCAATGGATGCAAGAATTGTGAAGGTGATATCAAAGAAGGGGTCCTATGTTAACATGTAACTTGGCCTAAGTTTTTTTTTGATTGAAAGAGCTTTTGATTTCTGTAAATATGTCCTCCTGATGCTGCAAATTCAACAAATTACCATTTTAGTTCTCTTTACAACCTTTAAAATGTTTTGATCTCTGTTGTGCATAATAATTTGAAACAGTGCATTTTGAGTTTTTTACTTCTAAAAAAATAAATCTGTTATCATTAGGAGATTTGTTCAATAAAATTCTCATTGTGCTCCAACGGTTGAGATATATATATATATATATATATATATATATATATATAAATATACACACATACACTACCATTCAAAAGTTTAGGGTCACTTAGAAATGTCCTTATTTTTGAAAGAAAAGCAGTTTTTTTCAATGAAGATAACATTAAATTAATCAGAAATACACTCTATACATTGTTAATGTGCTAAATGACTATTCTAGCTGCAAACGTCTGGTTTTTAATGCAATATCTACATAGGTGTATAGAGGCCCATTTCCAGCGACCATAACTCCAGTGTTCTAACGGTACATTGTGTTTGCTAACTGTGTTAGAAGGCTAATGGACGATTAGAAAACACTTGAAAACCCTTGTGCAATTATGTTAGAACCACTGTAATCAGTTTTGCTGTTTAGAGGAGCTATAAAACTGACCTTCCTTTGAGCTAGTTGAGAATCTGGAGCATTACATTTGTGGGTTCGATTAAACTCTCAAAATGGCTAGAAAAAGGGAGCTTTCATGTGAAACTCGACAGTCTATTCTTGTTCTTAGAAATGAAGGCTATTCCATGCGAGAAATTGCCAAGAAACGGAAGATTTCCTACAACGGTGTGTACTACTCCCTTCAGAGGACAGCACACACAGGCTCTAACCAGAGTAAAAAGAGAAGTGGGAGGCCGCGCTGCACAACTGAGCAAGACAAGACAAGTACATTAGAGTCTCTAGTTTCAGAAATAGATGCCTCACAGGTCCTCAACTGGCAGCTTCATTAAATAGTACCCGCAAAACGCCAGTGTCAATGTCTACAGTGAAGAGGCGACTCCGGGATGCTGGCCTTCAGGGCAGAGTGGCAAAGAAAAAGCCATATCTGAGACTGGCTAATAAAAGGAAAAGATTAATATGGGCAAAAGCACACAGACATTGGACAGAGGAAAATTGGAAAAAAGTGTTATGGACAGACGAATCGAAGTTTGAGGTGTTTGGATCACACAGAAGAACATTTGTGAGACGCAGAACAACTGAAAAGATGCTGGAAGAGTGCCTGACGCCATCTGTCAAGCATGGTGGAGGTAATGTGATGGTCTGGGGTTGCTTTGGTGCTGGCAAAGTGGGAGATTTGTACAAGGTAAAAGGGATTTTGAATAAGGAAGGCTATCACTCCATTTTGCAACGCCATGCCATACCCTGTGGACAGCGCTTGATTGGAGCCAATTTCATCCTACAACAGGACAATGACCCAAAGCACACCTCCAAATTATGCAAGAACTATTTAGGGAAGAAGCAGGCAGCTGGTGTTCTATCTGTAATGGAGTGGCCAGCGCAGTCACCAGATCTCAACCCCATAGAGCTGTTGTGGGAGCAGCTTGACCGTATGGTACGCAAGAAGTGCCCATCAAGCCAATCCAACTTGTGGGAGGGGCTTCTGGAAGCATGGGGTGAAATTTCTCCCGATTACCTCAGCAAATTAACAGCTAGAATGCCAAAGGTCTGCAATGCTGTAATTGCTGCAAATGGAGCATTCTTTGACGAAAGCAAAGTTTGAAGGAAAAAATTATTATTTCAAATAAAAATCATTATTTCTAACCTTGTCAATGTCTTGACTATATTTTCTAGTCATTTTGCAACTCATTTGATAAATATAAGTGTGAGTTTTCATGGAAAACACAAAATTGTCTGGGTGACCCTAAACTTTTGAACGGTAGTGTATATATACACACACATACACACACACACACACACACACTCACACATACACAACACACACACACACGGGGGTGCATGAGTATGTATACAGTTTAAATAATAATTTATAGAACTACAAAACAATTAAGTACAATCTCTTATATGCTCTATATTGGCGGCCCTCACTATTTACACATTGCTGTAATCTAGTTTTTACACTCACACTTTGGCACAAAGTTCTTTCTTGGCATTCATTTCTTGGCATTTGCTTCTTTTATGAACTGAATCATGTTATCAACCGTGCGTGGTTTTCTTGAATATACCTTATTTTTGATAACTCCCCAAAAGAAAAAGTCCATCGGGTTAATGTCTGGTGATCGTGGTGGCCATTCAACAGAGCCTTGTTTACTTAGCCACCTATTGGGTAATTCTTTGTCAAGAAAACTACGCACCACTAAGGCCGAGAGGAGGGCTCCGTCTTTCTGAAAATAGAAGTCTTCATTTTCATGCTCCAACTGCAAGTGTGGTATTACACTTTATTGGAGCATGTTATGGTACAGGTCCGAGGTAACCGTTTCTATTGTAGAAGATAGGTCCAATTACCCCTTTACATGAGAGGGCCACCCAAACTGTAACCCCAGGGTGATTCAACTGTTCTTCAATTGTTGCAAGAGGACTTTCTGTTGAGTAATAACACAGTTGTGCCTATTAACAGCTCCAGAAAGTTTGAAGTTGGCTACAAACACACACTGATTTAGCAATGTGACGCGGTGGTCATTTGCATCGTACAGCTCCTTCACAATTGGTCAGTATCGTGGAGTGTACAATTACAATGCAGGATTTTTCTAGTGTCTATAGTCACCTTTAATACTGCCTGGTCTAATGCTGGAGACGCATGACCATTACCTCTTGCAAAATTCAGAATGTGGAAGTGCTGGTGGGGTACGAGCAATACGAACTACCAGCACTTCTGCAACGTAATACGACCACTCTGGTTTTCACAAGAGTGTGGAGGACCAGAATTGTAGTCTCTGGTGGTCAGGCTTGTTGCTAGGCTCTTGCATGGAGTATTCATTAGGGCATTGTTTCCTAGCCAGCATTCAATGGAACTGTGGTGTTCGAAGAAGCCTGTTAAGTGGACAGAAGCAGCCAGAACACTCATTTCGCCAGTAGGATTTCAGCCTGATGAAAAGATGCTTTGCATAGGGGAGGGCAGGATGAACAGTCAACAAATCTTAGCCAAAACATAGCGCTGACTGAGAATTATGGAATGCTTTTCTCAGACTGGGGTGGGAGTATAAGTTTCCCAGGAGAATTTTTTTTCCATGAGTTCCCCCATGTTAATTAGGGAGGGAATCACTGGTTTAGGGACTGTGAAGGAGTAGCATAATTCTTATTATTTTTTTTTAAATACCTTGAATGAAAGTTCATCCTCATTCTCCCCACAGAAGTCATAAAGTGCCCGAGCCTTTCCAGATTTCCCTCCCTGAGTTTGCCACGTTGTTGGTCCTACAAGAATCACATAGAAGTCATGATGTACAATTGGAGCTTTCATGCTATAACAGGGCATTATATTGTATTCCTTGTATATAGAACAGTTATTTCAATCGTGAATTTAATTCACATTTAAAGAATAAAACAAATCTAAAAAATACCAGCTATGGTAACACATTTTATAAAATATTGATTGCCTCTATAGTAACAGAAGTAGCCCGATCTTTTTTTTCCCTTTATTTCAACAGAATTAGACATAAGTTGCCCGAACCCACCAACATTGAACGGATCGGCCATCAAATCTCGTGTATGGGGTCTTGCTGACTGTACCCCAACAGCAGATGTCAAATGAAGGATCAGTTAGTCAGATTAAGGTTGGTGGAGACCCCTGGGCAAAAAAACTTCTGGAACTCGGACCACCTGACTCCTTATAGCAGCCAATGTTATGGAAACTATGGAGATAGCCACACCAGGATTCCCTTAGAAAGAGCCACACACATCTCCACATCAGCTAGATGTGTAGGTCTCACCATGAAAATCCCTGTCCATATGCACGATTAGGGAAATGGCTTCTCTTGGCAATAACAGCTGATCCCAGGGTTAGAGAAGTAGTACCCCTGGCTGATCGCCCCATTGGCTTCTTTTGAAAAAGGGGTTGTCTTCATGATACAACCCCTATAAGACAAAGGATAGGGCAGATTTAGTTAAAGTGTAAATAAAACTTTAAAAACTTTTGATATGTCATAGGGCACAATATAAAGTCCATGGGTCCTTACACCACTCGCTCGGCTTTCCAAAGAAAGCTGATCAGAAACTAAGTGACGCTCACCCTTTCAGCGATAATGGGGGTCTCAGATAACATAGATAGGTTTGTTAGAAATTTCTATCAAAAGGGCATGTTAAATCATAGCTATATGACATACTTATAAATGTGTGAAAATGGATCACATGTGTGACAGATCAGACCTGGAGAACAGCTTGTGCTTGTTATATAGCAGTCTTAGAACAGTATATTAAGGACCTTTATCAAGATCTGCGAGATGTCTCAAAACTATATCTCTCACATTTCTCTAACGGATTAATTTCCATCCCCAGTGACTGTATTTAAAAATCTGGCCCGTCTTCCCTAGTTACTGCAGGAGTAACCGGCTGCAGAAGCACCACCGGCTGTTTACTATGCAACGCTGAAGGGAGAAAATGTTTCAAGACTAGTCCATTTTTAAACATATGTTGATTTCTCTCCATAGTCTCTGGCTGTCATGATAACCCAGCTCTATGCGCGGCTATACAAATCACAATGTCGTCTATTACTATGTACTGTGTTTTTACAGAGCTTCATTTTAGAAAGCGTCAGTCTGCCCAACGTAAAATGTTTTATACAGACATCAAGAAATTAAAATGACAAAAGTCAAGTGTTACTGGTATATGGAATTCTCTTTATTTTTTAATCCAAGGATTTTTCTAGTAATTTATTTTGTGTAAAACCGTATTTACTTTATAGATGCAGTCCTCAACCGAACTGCTTTCCACTTATTCAATAAGTATCTGTAGGTCTGTCAATGTTGTTGGGACATCACCAGATCTTCAAAGATAACCCCATGCAGAAATTTTCGTGTGGACATGCGCTTACTCTGCTATCTCAGCTGTCTACACTCTTCCCTTTGTTATGGTTTGTGTGAAACCTGCTTATCTTGGTCAGGCAGCATAATAGGAGTGTCATAACCTTCCACTTAATGGTGAAAATGAGGTGAATTTCACTGTGGAAAGATGTGGGAGATTGTTACCTGTTTAGCCACTAGATGTCAGCAAATGTAAAAACAAATATAAAAATTAAAACACAGGCAAAAAAAAAAAATATTTTTTCACAATTTAAAAAACAAAAAAAAAAGGTTACTTTCTAATGATAGATCCCTTTAAAGGACTGATTAAACTAACATTTTAAACAGAAGGAAAGTACTGGTAATAATTCATTAAGTAAAACATTCAAGAACTAATACTCAGAACTGAATAAATAATATTGTTTGTCATATCAAATGTACAGGGAACGTGTATGCGGAGAGGAGTAAAAGACCTTTACATTGCTCAAAGATTTCAAACATTTTTAAAATTAACTTTGCAGAAAAAAAAAGAGACAGATCAAAACCAGGTGGTACCTAAAAGATCTGATGTTGAAAAGATGTCTTGGCTGCATGTCTGGTTTTAGAGTGAATGTGAAGAGATTTTCCAGGCAGCCTCAAGGTTTTATGCACACGGTCGTTTTAAAGATCTGTGATGTACAGACTTCCAGAACTCTATGGGCCCATACTGTACCTCCGATTTTATATTGAGTCATATAGATGTTTTTTTTCTGTCTGATTCCATATGAATCAGTCAGAAAAAAAATTGTGGCAAAAAAAATCGTGGCATACTCCATCAAACTCTGTGTTAGAGCTATTCTCCACTATAAGCATTGCTTCTAGAGAATATTGGTGTAATATGGCGCCATATGGAGCACCATACAAAGGCACACCAAGCGCCTATGACTGCAAGTGCCTCTGTACACCTCTGCTGCTTGCATGATGGCTAATAAACGTACTTGTGGTACTGCACTCTGTATTAAATATAGATATTAAGATGCTATGGCATCTTTGTTTAATTTTAACTATTGCTATAGGTTTATATTGAACTGTGTAGATCACCTAATAATATATACTCTTGTTTTCACTCTCGAAGTAAAAATTTAAGTAAACAATATACAATCCTGGCGATCTTTGTCTTGGTTTGGTATTTCACTGGCTGTTTTGTATTTCTGACTGGGCTGTGTGTGTTTGGAAAGGATTAAAACATCTTCTAAAGTCTTAAGGTACTTTTACACGGCCCGTCCTGTGGGGACGGGCCGTTGATCGGCGATCGTTTGCTCCTTACACAAGGAGATATGTATGGGGACGAGCGCTTCTTACTCCGATCGCTCGTCCCCATACATTACAACGATCATATTTTCAGTATTTAAAATGATACAATCAGCTGATGAGAGCCTTTGCTCGTTCATCAGCTGATCGTTGCCCTGTTTACACACTGCATTTATCAGCAACGGGTGTTCTGTGAACACTCGTTTGCCCGATAATTGGCCGGTGTAAAAGGGCCTTTAGAATCATTTGTTATCATAAGTTATGTTAAACATTCATGCTCCAATGTAAAGATCAAGGTCAGTGAGAATTTCAAATATCTAACAGAATACAAACTATCCAAATGTGAAGGCTACAAGAGGGATGAATCCTGCATCACCAAACCTATTTTTGATCCGCTGGCATATGCACGTACATACATGAGAATTAAATTATTATTACTCATGTACATTTATGGTTAGCAAGTCACCTTTACTATCTAAAACAAGGTTTTCTTCCTGGATTTACTTTAGTATGTTATATGTACCTAGGCATTTCAGCCATAACAACTCATGTAGAAACCGACAACTAAACTTCTTGCTTTGAGAGAAGCCATGCTTAAAGAGGCTCTGTCACCAGATTATCAAATCCCTATCTCCTATTGCATGTGATCGGCGCTGCAATGTAGATAACAGTAACGTGTTTTTTTTTTAAAAAAACTATAATTTTTGGCCAAGTTATGAGCAATTTTATATTTATGCAAATGAGCCTTTCTAATGGACAACTGGGCGTGTTTTCTCTTATTTCCAACTGGGCGTGTATTGTGTTTGTAACATCTGGACGTGTTTACTTGTCAGCATCATACACTTCCATTCACAACGCCCATCTAGTAAAACAAGTAAACACGCCCAGATGTTACAAACACAATCCACGCCCAGTTGGAAATAAGAGAAAACACGCCCAGTTGTCCATTAGAAAGGCTCATTTGCATAAATATAAAATTGCTCATAACTTGGCCAAAAATTATAGTTTTTTAAAAAAAACAAAAAAAAACGTTACTGTCATCTACATTGCAGCGCCGATCACATGCAATAGGAGATAGGGATTTGATCATCTGGTGACAGAGCCTCTTTAATATATTTTAAGATTCTCTATAGGGGCATAAATGTATCGTCACACAAAAATTTGCTATATAAGAGATAGATGTCAAACCTCCCCTCATCAAAGCAGTTGTATTGCCCTGATCACAGGGGTATTACCTGAGGTGTTGACATTTTAAATGATATACACACCTGAGCAGAGCTGTACAAACGAAGCCGGTAGAATCCCTTCTCTGCCATTCAGTCGTCCTTTATACCACTCGGAGTCGAGTCTTTCTATAATCAGTATCTTGTCTCCTTTTCTAAAGGGCAAGTCGTCTTCTGCCTCTGCTGCAAAATCATACAGCGCTTCATACCATTCCCCAGACAATCGGTTCTGCGGTGATAGAAATCACGAGAGACAGTGTTATATACAATTGGCGAATTCCCCATTCCTTGGCCACTTTTTTTGATTAACTCGGAAAACCCCTTTAATTTTCAGTTCAATAAGGTAACATTACATGCCAGGTCAGGTACACTAAACTGACAAAGAGATTGCACGGTATCAATTCTGGAGACATCTTCAGGGTTTCTTCCCTCACACAATGGAAGGGAGGGGACGTGGGGGTTTAGCGTGCTACACGCTTTACATTAGGACACATTTTTACAATGTACTTTGTGAATGTAATAGAATAAAATGTTGTTGTCTCCAAGGCTCTGTTCACATCTGCGTCAAGGCTTTCTGTGTTCTGCTCAGTCATAGGAATAGAACAAAATAACGCAGCTGCCGGGTCCGTCGCATCGCGGAAACAAACCGCACACGCCGGAGACCATTGACTTTAAATGGGTTCTGTCGGGTGTCCGTTGCTTTGCCGAATAAAATAGCGCAGCATGCTGTGCTATTTTGTTTGGCGAGAACAACGGAATCTGCAACGGAGGCTTCTAACGTGAACAAAGCTACTAATGTGAACAGAGTCTTCTCTAATCCGGATATAGGAGTATGACATGGTGGATGAATCTCCTGTTTATCATTATGGAAAATGTCCACCTAAACTACCAAAAAATGTAAGTAAAATTAAAATGCTTTAACATTTAAACACTTTTTATAATTCCAAACACCAGAACCATCATGCACTGCCGCAGGATTCCCGGCCCAAGAGTGAGAACAACGTATAAAGCTTAAATCAGTATGTAAGAAAACTTCTTAATTGTTTTAATTGCTCAACATTTTCAAGATCCCTGCTTGGTGTCAGTTCACACGTTGCTTAAATACTGCGGTTTTTCCGCAACAGAATTATTTGCGGAAAATCCGCAACAAATACAGTTGCAGCAGAAATTTACCTGCGGTGCGGAATTTTATTCCGCAGCATGTCAATTGTAAACGCTGCTTATTTGTTGCGGGTTTTCCCCATTAAAAGCAGGGGTTACGTCTTTTGCGGTGGGGTTGCAGTGATTCCGCCGCAAAAAAACGAATTCAGAAAAAAGAAAAAACTCTCTTACTTACCCAGAAGTCAGTGTTCCTCCCTTCAGCGCAGCCTCCTGGGAGGACATTTCATCCCATGTGACTGCTGCAGCCAATCATAGGCTGTACTGGCGGTTACACGGGATGAAACATCATTCCAGGAGGCTGGCCTGGAAGATGTCAGAGGCCAGGCCTCCTGGGATGACACGTCATCCCAGGAGGTCAGCCTGCTAGCAGGCCAGCTAAGTGCTGCAATTTTCCCGCCTCGTGCATTCCGGCCGATAAACTGCACCACAGTATGGTGCGGTTTTTCGGTTGGAATTCCTTGCAGCACACTGGGTAAATACGCTGCGTGCTTTTACGCAGTGTATCTGCCCTGTGTGAACTCAGCCTTAGGCCTAATTCACACGAGCGTGTTCAGTCCGTGATATACGGTCTGTATGTCGACCACTTTATTAGCAATTTTAGATTTATGCTAATGAGTTGCTTAATGCCCAAGTGGGCGTGTTTTTACTTTAGACCAAGTGGGCTTTGTACAGAGGAGTGTATGACGCTGACCAATCAGCATCACGCACTCCTCTCCATTCATTTAGTCAGCGCATAGGGATCCTTTTAGATCACTATGTACTGTCTTAGGCTGGATTCACACGAGCACATTACATCCGTAATGGACGGAACGTATTTCGGCCGCTAATCCCGGACCGAACACACTGCAGGGAGCCGGGTTCCTAGCATCATAGTTATGTACGACGCTAGGAGTCCCTGCCTCTCCGTGGAACTACTGTCCCGTACTGAAAACATGATTACAGTACGTGACAGTTGTCCCGCAGCGAGGCAGTGACACAGCGTCGTACATAACTATGATGCTAGGAGCCGGCTCCCTGCACTGTGTTCAGTCCGGGAAATGTGGCCGACACACGGACCGTATATCACGGACCGAACACGCTCGTGTGAATTAGGTATTAAGCTTAATCAGTATGTAAGAAAAATGTCTTAATTGTTTTAATTGCTCACAGCTGATAATTTCCACAGCTGAGTTTGTTAATCGTATTAAG
This sequence comes from Rhinoderma darwinii, assembly GCF_050947455.1. Taxonomy (NCBI): domain Eukaryota; kingdom Metazoa; phylum Chordata; class Amphibia; order Anura; family Rhinodermatidae; genus Rhinoderma; species Rhinoderma darwinii. The sequence goes on along the minus strand of NC_134687.1, from coordinate 126,947,750 downwards.
CCTCATTTGTAAGGACTCATGCACACGACAGTGTTTGGTCCGTGATATACGGACTGCATGTCGGTTCAGTGAACCGGGCTCCTAGCATCATAGTTATGTATGACGCTAGGTGTCCCTGCCTCACCGCGGGAATACTGTCCCATACTGTAATTATGTTTTCAGTACGGGACAGTAGTTCCACGGGGAGGCAGTGACTCACAACGTCATACATAACTATGATGCGAAGAGCCTAGCTTCCAGAACTGTGTTCGGTCCGGGAAACGCGGCCGATATGCGGTCCTTATATCACGGACTGAACACGGTTGTATGCATGAGGCATAAGTCCTGGGGCAATCTTCTGTGAACTTAAGGGTATGTTCACACAGGGAGGATATGCTGGGTAAAAGTACCCAGCATATCCGCCCTGGTAGACGCAGGGGATTCCGGCCAAATACCGCACCAAATTGTGGTGCAGCTTTTTGGCCGGAATGTCCGCTACGAAAAACTGCATGTCAATAAAAAAAAATCATCCTTACCCGTAGCCATGGCGTTTCATCCCATGTGACCGCTGGAGCCTATGATGGTTGCAAAGGTCACGAAGAAGCACAGAATTCTGGGTAAGATTTTTTTTTTCTTATTTGCGATTTTTGTAGCGGAATCGCAGCCTCCCCCGCAAAAATGGCAACATTTACACCGTGTTCCAAATTATTATGCACATTGGATTTAAGTGTCATAAACATTTAATTATTCGTTTTTCAATTAAACTCATGGATGGTATTGTGTCTTAGGGCTCTTTGGATCATTGTAATCAATCTCAGACACCTGTGATAATTAGTTTGCCAGGTGTGCCCAATCAAAGGAAAACTACTTAAGAAGGAAGTTCCACATTATTAAGCAGGCCACAGGTTTCAAGCAATATGGGAAAGAAAAAGGATCTCTCTGCTGCCGAAAAGCGTGAAATAGTGCAATACCTTGGACAAGGTATGAAAACATTGGATATTTCAAGAAAACTTAAGCGTGATCATCGTACTGTGAAAAGATTTGTGGCTGATTCAGAGCACAGACGGGTTCGTTCAGATAAAGGCATAATGAGGAAGGTTTCTGCCAGACAAATTAATAGGATTAGGAGAGCAGCTGCTAAAATGCCATTGCAAAGCAGCAAACCGGTAGTCCCGCGAACCTCAAGGTGTAGAATCCTCCTGAGGTTTGCAAGTGTGCATAAAGCTATTATTCGGCCACCCCTAAACAATGCTCACAAGCAGAAACGGTTTCAGTGGGCTCAGAAATACATGAAGACTAATTTTCAAACCGTGTTGTTTACTGATGAGTGCCGTGCAACTCTGGATGGTCCAGATGGATGGAGTAGTGGATGGTTGGTGAATGGCCACCATGTCCCAACAAGGCTGCGACATCAGCAAGGAGGTGGCGGAGTCATGTTTTGGGCTGGAATCATGGGGAGAGAGCTGGTAGGCCCCTTTAGGGTCCCTGACAGTGTGAAAATGACCTCTGCAAAGTACGTAGAGTTTATGACTGACCACTTTCTTCCGTGGTACAAAAAGAAGAACCGTGCCTTCCGTAGCAAAATTATCTTCATGTATGACAATGCACCATCTCATGCTTCAAAGAATACCTCTGTGTCATTGGCTGTAATGGCCATAAAAGGAGAGAAACTCATGGTGTGGCCCCCACGTTCCCCTGACCTCAACCCTATTGAGAACCTTTGGAGCATCCTCAAGCAAAATATCTATAAGGGTGGGAGGCAGTTCACATCAAAACAGAAGCTCTGGGAGGTTATTCTGACATCCTGCAAAGATATTCAAGCAGAAACTGTCCAAATACTCACAAATTCAATGGATGCAAGAATTTTTTTGATTGAAAGAGCTTTTGATTTCTGTAAATATGACCTCCTGATGCTGCAAATTCAACAAATTACCATTTTAGCTCTCTTTACAACCTTTAAAATGTTTTGATCTCTGTTGTGCATAATAATGTGAAACAGTGCATTTTGAGTTTTTTACTTCTAAAAAAAAAATCTGTTCTCATTAGGAGATTTGTTCAATAAAATTTGCATTATACTCCAACGGTTGATGGCTTGAAGATTATACTGACTGTCATTTGCATCGACTATTTAGGAAAATCAGCGAAAAATAACATTTGCATAATAATTTGGAACGCAGTGTATTTGTTGCAGGCTTTACCTCCCATTGAATTCAATCCCGCAACAAAAAAAGAAGCGATTACACAAATACAATTGACATGCTACGGATTAAAAAAAAAAAAACGCACCGCAGGTAATTTTTGAGCGTTTTTTTTCCGCTTATCATTTACGCAGCATGTGGATGAGATTTGTTCAAATCTCATCCGCTCTGCTGCTACTGTATTATGCTGCGGATTTCCCACAACAAAATATCTCGTGGAAAAGCCGCAGTATTTACACTACGTGTGAACCCGGCCTAAACATCCTGCTCCCCAGGCTGATTCATTTTACATATAATGAGAATTTCTATTAAAATATCAGGATAGGAGGGAGATCTGTACTGCTGACGTATTAGGTCATAAAAGATTGCCTAGACTACATTATACATTATGTAAGCTTTATTTACATATGACAAGAAAACACATTTAACGCCTTCCCGCACCTTGACATAACTGCATGTCAAGGTGAGCAGTTAGTTCGCGCACCTTGACGTGCAGTTACGTCTGGAGTTTAAAAGTTAACCGCAGTGCGGCGCTACACCGCAGTGGTGGTTAACTGTGCAGGGTGTCTGCCTTGCTCTCCTCTCCCACTTGCCGATCAGCGGCCCATCGCCGCTGATTTTGGAAATTAACCCCGTAGATGCGGCGACCGTTTGCGATCACCGCATTTAGGGAGTTTGTAGCACATCGGCAGCCCCCGCAATGCAAATTCGGGGGCTGCCGATGGTTGGCATGGCAACCGGAGGCCAGACATGTATGCCATATATGGAAGCCTATCAGGACCAGCCCCAGCTGGTCCTGATAGGCTTCTATTACGTCACTGTCAAATTGACAGTCAGGGTATGTTCACACGGAGTCAAAAACGTCTGAAAATAGGGAGCTGTTTTCAAGGGGAAACAGCTCCTGATTTTCAGACTTTTTTAAGCCACTCGCGATTTTCGCAGCGTTTTTTATGTGCGTTTTTGGAGCTGTTTTCAATAGAGTCTATGAAAAACGGCTCCAAAAATGTCCCAAGAAGTGACAGGCAGTTTTTTTACGCGGCTGTTTTTCAAAACGAGCGCGAAAAAGAAGTGCAGGTCGGAACAGAACGCCATTTTACCCATTGATTTCAATGGGCAGATGTTTAGAGGCATTCTGCTTCCGATTTTTCAGCCATTTTTCGGGCGTTTACGGCCTGAAAAACATCCGAAAAAAGGCCGTGTGAACATACCCTCAGAATACATTACGCTACGTAGGTGGTGTAATGTATACTAGCAACAATTAGAGCTGCAAGTCTTCAAGTCCCCTAGTGCGACAAAAAAAAAAATAACAGTTTAAGAAAAGTTAATAAAAACATTTCATAGAAGTGTAAAAATAAAAGTTACAAGTTACAAAAACTGCTTTTTTTCCTATAATATGACTTATTATAGGAAAAAAATGAAATCGTTAAAGTACACATATTTGGTATCACCGCGTTCGTAACGACCCAAACTAGAATATTATTTTTCCCACACGGTGAACACCACAAAAAAAAATAAGTAAAAAACAATTCCAGAATCACTATTTTTTGGTCACCACCCCTCCCAAAATATAGAATAAAAAGTGATCAAAAAGCTGCATGTACCCCAAAATAGTACCAATAAGAACTACAACCCATCCCGCAAAACACAAGCCCTTACACAGCTTTTTGTCTGCAAAATAAAAAAGTTATGGCTCTCAGGATATGGCGACACAAAAAATTTATTTTATAAAAAAAGTGATTTTATTGCGCAAACGCTGCAAAACATAAAAAAAATTATACATTTGGTATCGTTGTAATTGTATCGACCCGCAGAACAAAGTAAAATTGCAAGTTCTAGCCCACGGTGAACGCCGTAAAAAAAAAAAAAATAAATAAATAATAAGAAAACAAACATTGTCAGAATTTATGTTTTTTGGTCACCTTGCTTGCCAAAAATGGAATAAAAAGTGATCAATGGTACCAATAAAAACTACAGATTGTCTCGCAACAAATAAGCTCTCACACCACTTGATTGAAGGAAAAATGAAAAAGTTATGGCTCTTGGAAAGCGGGGAGGGAAAAACAAAAATGAAAAAGCAAAACACGGATCAGTCCCGAAAAGGTTAATTAATTGCTAATGAAAAAACATTTATGACCATGTGGTATGTATTTGCACTCCAGATAAATTGCTTTACAAATGTTGGGGGTTTTTTCCTCCGTTATCCTAAGTAAAAATTAAAAAAAAAATTTTTTCGGGGGAAAAATGTTGATAATCATTTCCAAGGCCTAATACCACTAAATACTGCAAAAAAAACAAAACGGTGGGGTCAAAATGCTAACTAAACCCCTAGAAAAATTCCTTGAGGGATGTAGTTTCCAAAATGGGGGCACTTTTGGGGGGTTTCCACTGTTTAGTCCCTCCAGGGCGTTGCAAATGAGACATGGCACCCAAAAACCATTCCACAAAATCTGCACTCCAAAATCCCAAAAATATAGCAAACGACCTGTGGGTTCAAGATGCTAACTATAGCCCTAGATGAATTCATTGAGTTGTGTAGTTTCCAAAATGGGGTCTTATTTGGGGGGTTTCCACTGTTTTGGCACAACAAGACCTCTTCAAACATGGTGCCTAAAATATATTCTAAAAAAAGGAGGCCCCAAAATCCTCTAGGTGCTTCTTTGCTTCAGAGGCCCGTGTTTCAGTCCATTAGCATACTAGGGCCACATGTGGGATATTTAAAAAAACTGCAGAATCTGGGCAATAAGTATTGAGTTGCGTTTCTCCGGTAAAACTTTCTGTGTTACAGAAATTTTTTATTACAAATGAATTTCGCCCCAAAAAAATTATAATTGTAAATTTTCCCTCTACTTTGCATTAATTCCTGTGAAACGCCTACAGAGTTAAGAAACGTTCTGAACGATGGTTTAAATAATTTGAGGGGATTAGTTTTTAAAATGGGGTGATTTATGGGGTCTATATAATATTTAACGGCCCTCAAAGCCACTTCAGAACTGAACTGGTCCCTAAAAAATAGCTTTTTGAAATTTTGAGAACTTGCTGCTAAATAAAAGCCTTGTAACGTCCTAGAAAAATAAAATAATGTTCAAAAAAGGATGCCAACATAAAGTAGACTTATGGGAAATGTTAACTAGTAACTATACTGTGTGGTATTACTATCTGTTTTACAAGCAGATATATTAAAATTGAGAAAAATGCAAATTTTTGAACATTTTCTCCAAATTTTGGCGTTTTTCACAAATAAAAACTGAATTTATCAACCAAATTTTTCTACTAACAGAAAGTACAATGTGTCACGAGAAAACAATCTCAGAATCGCTTGGACAGGTAAAAGCATTCCAAACTTATTACCACATAAAGTGACATTTCAGATTTGAAAAAAAATCAAGGCCATAACAGGCTCAGTCCTGAAGGGGTTAATTCCCTTTTACATAGCAGACAGTGTTTCCCAGATAAATAGGACAACATTTTTTACTAGTAAAAACACAAGACAATGTACCTGTGCAGATGATGCGGATAATTTATTCTTGTGTACATCCCGGGAATCTAGGGCTTAAAAAAGGAAAAAAAAAGTTAAACAGGGTTTATTTAATAGATAGTGGACAACTAAAAAGGGCCTTTTACACCGGCCGACAATCGGCCGGTGCAGCAAACGCCAATCAACGAGACATGGTTGATTGGCGTGCGTTTGCTCCTGTCACATGGAGCCATGGGAGGGGACGAGCGGTCGTTGCTCTAATCGCTCGTCCCCATACATCATCATCATGTCGGCAGCGCGTCTCCCTGGGGAGATGTGCTTCCGACAACGATAATATTTAACTTTTTTAAAATGATACGATCAGAAGATGATCGAGCGTTTGCTCGTTCATCTGCTGATCGCTGCCCTGTTTAAACAGGGCAGTTATCGGCAACGAGCATTATACGAACGCTCGTCTGCACGATAATCGCCCAGTGTAAAAGGGCCTTTAGTTAGGGTATATTCACACGCGCCAGATTTGCTGCAGAAACATGTCCCATCTTTCCTCGGATCACCGACGGCGCACACGGTCATGTGCATGAGGCGTTAACATGCATAGACTTGCAGCAATGATGTCCTGTGGTGAACTCTCTCTTTTTAGAGAACAATTATTTTTTACATTACACCTTTACCATGCAAGGCTCAAAACATACAAAACACTCTGCATTGAATCTCTGGGCTTCCCAAAATTACCTGCAGTCTTGTTTGGCAAGTCTTCTATGATTTCCACAAAATTGATTGGAAAAATACCAACATGTCCGTTCAGCTCTCCCTTAGCCCATTCCTCATTAATGTATTCTCTCAAAACAATTGTGTCACCCTCACTGAAGCTGAGCTCGTCTTTCTGATCACCAATAAATTCAAAACGTGCCACACAACATGGACCCCTGGAGAGAAGCATTGACAAATAAAAAAAAAAAAGCGTAACTTAAGTAGTCTACGGCCCCATTCACATCACGCTTTATGACATACCATTCATGTATACACGGTAAAATCTCCTCATGCATATGTTAAACAGAGGCTGTAACATATTCGTCACCAATAGACTATTATGGAATCTGTTTAATGTTTACGTAAAGAGCTTTTCATGATGTATAAGTTAAACATCATAATAGACTATGGGGGACAGATGCCACTGTATGGCATCCGTCACCCATAGTCTGTTATGGCATCCATTGAACATATAAGTTATGAAAAGCTCATGACTTATACATAAAAATGGATGCCTATGATGGATGACATACGGTTGCAACGTCCACCGATAGGCTCCCGCGTGGTATAAGTTTGTTTTTTTTGCAAGATTACAATGTATAGAATATCGTAGTCTACCACGCTCTTCCATACCTTTTTTGCGGTATACTGACCTATGCCAACCCAACAGAGGACAAACGGACAATCCATTGGACTAAAGTAACCCTATGGACACTTTAAGCGTCTACGCCAGGAGCTTTCCTGGCGAACATGCTAAACATACATAACGCTGCTTGTGGTTTACGTTCATTACAAACATTCTGTAGTAAACTACAAGTGTTTCATAACATTGCCATAGAAAATGCAATGATTGAAGGAGTTTCCGAAGCATTAGTAATCTTGCTTTTATATCAGAGAACTGCACAGCAACCCAGCGATATTTCTCTATTAAGGGCCCAAGCACGGCCGTATTACAGCTCCGTACCTCTGAGTTGTATGGCACCCATACAAGTATAAGGGCCATTACTGTACCTCACCATTCCTCTTATTTCATAGAGACATATGGAGTTTTTTTCTGTCAGATTACATACAAATCAGACAGAAAAGATATAGGGGCATGATTCTGTAAGTATGGAGGTATTCTTCCCTACATGCATTGCTTTTAGGGGCCTATCTCTCCATTTGTACGGCAACTGAAGCAGCCTGTAAGGCAGCATACAGAGGTTGTGCAGCTCTGTACTAGGAAGCCCTACGGCCTTCATGTACTGAAATGCATCCTCTGCACTCATGGCTTTGTTGTGTGCATGAGCCATTACAAAAATCCACCTTTTAATAGTGGTGGTAACCTGATAATATAGCATGGGAGTGGTGGGTCCTACCCCACAAGTTCATAGAATATCGGTCACCAGTTATGGCAGCCTGTATTCCGCTTATGGTGCACCAGATGCAAGTTGTAAAACAAACCGTGTCTGTTGATAGATGCAGGGAAGCTGCACAGAATTTGGATCCAGTATGGGTTTTCTACTCTATTGTCAAAGCACTCTTACTCATAAAAGTTAGCTATACTAATTCAAGAAGTGTATTCTCTATATGTAGTTCCCTAATATACAAGCGCAAGTTCACTAAAGATTGACCCATGATTTAGACAAAGGATATTAATGCATTCTCCTAGCCTCAAACCCTTTCATACAGTTCATTTAGCAGAATGCCATGATGATGCGTTGAGGCACCCATAATGTATGTATAGCAGACAGTAGGAATCTATGAGACAGTGCCTACTTATACAGTATACTTAAGAGGGCCTTTAATGTTAAACTCCTTTAACTAAATTCTATATACGTTTTGGGAACACCGCAGATTGTATTTATCGGATATTCCCATTTTTATTTTTTTTATTTATCTTTAAAAAAAAAAAAAAAAAGGTTTGATTAGAAGAAATAACTCTAATGTCCTGATTTTAGAGCACTGATAAGAAATATATACAGACTGTTTGTAGTTACCATAGTATATACAACTGAAATGAGAGAAAGTTAAGGAGGTATTACCAGAATCGACAATTTTTACCTATCCACGGAATAGTTGATTATTGTCTGATCGCTTAGGATCCCACTGCTTGGACCCCCGCCAGTCGTGAAAACGGGGGTCTTGAACCCCTGTTTCTCCTCACTGATTGACCGCAGTGAGACAGACATTAAATGGAGCGACAGTTGAGTATCCACGCTCCCACTCCATTCAATGTCTTGGCTGTTCCCGTCAGTCCCATAGACATTGAATAGAGCAGCGGGCACATGCTGAACTACCACTCCATTCAAGCCCCTCCCCACTGCAGGGGGTGGATTTCAGGGTTCAGGACCCCCATTGTTGCAATCACTGGGGCTCCGAGGGATCAGAAAACTGTCACCTATCCTGTGGAAATGTATTAATTGTTGATTCTGGGTGAACCCCTTTAAAAATATTGCTAGCAAATGTTTTGTAAAGTACACTTACTTTATATTAGAAGCTGTAAGGTTTTTCTTTGGATGCCCCTTATCTGGCATATCAACCTAAAGGAAATACGTTTAGAGATATAGTCATTAAAATGTCTATATTCCTATAAAATTCATAAGAGGTTGGTGATTGCATCTGAACCATTAGGCTGGGCCCACATGTTATATTTTAGCTACAGACATATAAGATCCCAGAGAAGGATAAAGCTTCCAAAAAGTAATGCTTTATAAGTCTCCCCTGTCTGAAATTTGTGCCTGCCAATACAAAACCAATACAAAGATTTAACTTCTAAAATTTGACACAAGGTCTTTTTAAGACATCCTTGCGGGGCAATTATGGAGTCTGTAGGGAGACAAATCAGAGTACCTGTAGTTCCGCACTAGGAAGCCATTGGCACTTGGAGTGCCCCTTTTCAGCACCATATTGCAGAGATATTCTCCCCATAATATGGCATCTGATGGAGAACACCACCATTTTTTTTTATGAAATTGGAGGCATTCTAAAGGTAAAGCAACTCCCAAACACTTCTATAGGTCCCATATTACGGCTCCGTAAAATATTTTGAAGTTTGCTCGGAGCTGTGATATGGTTGTTTTAAAGAGCCCTATTTGTCATACTCCTGGTAGAAAAGGAATCACATACCAAAATCCGGACATGATTAGCAGGAAATATGCCAGTGTTTCCTTTACACTTTCCTCTGTACCATTCTCTGTCTATTTTCTCCAGCAGGTACACAATCTCCCCTGAGGTTAGACACAGGTCATCTGCATGTCCTAAAAAATAATGGTGCCGGAAATTTTTTTATTACAAAATAAAAAAATCTAAACAGGATAAGCAACAAGCCTTTTCACAACATACTTCTATAAATTAAAAAAAAAAAATGTCTTATAGGAGAAATAAGTCAAAAAAGACACTAAATGCATGCTGGAAGCTTCTGTGTCACAATACAAAATCTGTAACAGGGACCCCCACCTACCATCTGTCATTTATAATACTAAGGTCTTCTCATGTGAACACAGGGGTCTTTCGGCCCTCCCAGGCACGACTTACCTGCACCCCCCATAGCTACTCCCCCGAGACTACTTACGGCAAAGTAAAATGTTGCAAAATACTGCACAAAATGCTGCTGTATCTTGACACGTTTTTGTTAGTAGCTACGGAACATCAAGCATATGACGCACTGCTTTTCTGCACGAAGTACAAGTATGTGTCTAACTTTTAAAGCCAGAATTATAATGTTTTACACCACAAACACTAGAGCTGTAATGTGCCTGTAGATTATGAACAATATTATTTCACTCCATTTTTTTACCTCAGGTCTCATCAATGTCCTTACTACAATTCTACCATAATAGAAAATACATTTGCAACAAATACTAATAAGTTATTTCTTTTTTTTTTAAATCAAATAAGTTATTATTGTCAATTTTACAAAGATAAAACATATATAAACATTGTTGCCCCTCCTTAAAACAGCCCTTACCCTCCCTCCCCATGCAAAAAGCGTGTGTAGCAGTTTCTTTACATAAATGATCAAAGAAGCAACATAGGCATCAATTACACAAACATCAACAAAACATAGTATTCATAGTTTGGCATAGAATGACATATCTATCGACCGTTCCATAATAACAGGTGTTAGCATGTCAATATCCGTCCTTCCATCTAGATACATCGAATAAAGATCTTTGTATGTGAGGTAGTCCCGGTGTATCTATCCAAGACCCCATAGTCTCTCAAAGTTAGCGTCTGCTTTTCTTTTATGGTACACTCCCTTTTCTAGTCTAATGAAATTATAAATTTTAGCAATAAATTCTGTTATTGTCAGGGGGAAGACACTATCCAATGTTGGGCAATTAACTTTCTAGCTTGGTATAATATTCTAAGAACTCCTACAGAAATGCCCTACAGATCATGGGATTTGCCTGAACCAAGATACCATATACTCTATGTATCAAAGCTATTATCTCATTCCAAAAAGGCCCGAAGAGGGCACTTTCCCACATCATATGAAGGAGGTGAGCGTCATCGATGTCACAGCGATGGCATTTTGCGTCTCCTCTAAATCCAACCCCATGTAGCCAGACAGGTGTTCTATACACTATATGAACTAACAGCATCTGAGAATATCTCTGGGCCCCACACAAGGATAACCCAGGTGTGATTGCTAGTATATCCTCCCATTGTTCCTTAGCTAAAGGACACACAATTGCCTCCCACTTTGCACGTACATGCAAGGGAAAAAAAATTCTGATCTGAATCCAGAAGGTGTCTGTAGATCATGAAAATAATTCCTTTCGTGGTGCCCTGCAAGATTTCTATCTCAAGTATAGGATGAGGGGAAACAGTAATATCAGTCGTTCTAGCCTGCACCTCCAGGGCATGACGCAGCTGGAGATACTGGTCGAGCAAGTGATGTGGTAAACCAAATTCCTCCCATAGCTGCTCAAATCTTGACTCTCTTAACGCTCTATGAATAACTGCTCATTTCCAAGGGAAAAATCCCTCTAAAGCCTGTATTTCTCCTAGTTTTGGGTTTTTCCATAGAGACGTTATTTTGTTACAATTTTTCAAGCCCCATGTCGTTGATGTTGTGCCACATTTTGATTTGACAGCAATAGCGTTGGTATCTCATCTGGATGTCTGCCCTGAGCCCCAATTTCCATCAGATATAGAGGAGGCCTCTTCCCCCCCCCCCACCCATGCCAAGCGAATAGTTTCTCTGCTATGTAGGAGCTGGTAGCCCGTCCCCATCCCTTGAGCATTGGGCCTGTGCTGCTAGGAAATAAAGCCAAGGATTATCTACCGCCAACCCTCCCTGATCTTTGGCTCTTTGAAGTGTTTCTAGGCGTATTCTGGCTGGTATGTCTTTCCAAGTAAGCGACCGAAACAATCTTTGAATTCTACAGAAGTACACCATTGAGATTCATACAGGTAAATTTTGCAGAATGTATAGAAATTGGGCATAAGCACCATTTTGGTCAAATTGGTCCTACCAATCACCGAGAGTGGGAGGCCACACCATGTTCTTATTTTAAAGAGAACCTTTCACCTGCCCATACATGTGCAGCTGAGTGCAGCATGTAATAGGCAGAGCTTCACAAACAAGGTCTCACTTGAAATTATTTTCCTATCTTCCTCCGTGATTTACATATTGGTAGCGTTCTATTTGGCACCCGATGTGTAAATAAGACTCTGAACTGTCAAGGGGCGTTTCTATCTAACTAAATGGCAAGGGGGCATGATCTCTTCGCTCTGACACTGTCCAATTAGCTATGGACAGTGTCAGGGAGGCTTGCGCTGATTTCCCTCCCACGAGAACACACACAGACTGATGGTTCTGCAGAGAGCGTTCTCCCGGTCTGTGTGTGTTCTCGTGGGAGGGAACACAGCGCAAGCCACCCCGACACTGTCCGTAGCTGATTGGACAGTGTCAGAGCGAAGAGATCACGCCCCCTTGCCATTTAGTTAGATAGAAACGCCCCAATATGGGTCCCGGAAAAGAGCACCGAACAACAAGACAGCTCGTTCATCATCGCTCGTTTGTTCCTTTCACAAGGAGCAATGATTGTTTATGTAATAATCGCTCTTCGACATACATTTCCATCATGTCAGCAGCAGATCTCCCTGTTCACACAGGGAGATGTGCTGCAGACAACGATAATATTTATTGCTGCATAAACAATAAGATCAGCCGATAAATGAGCTTATTCATCACCAATAGTGAACCTGTTTACACAGGGCAATGATCGGTAGCGAACATTCGTATGAACGCTCGTTTGCCCGATCATTGGCCCATGTAAAAGGGTCTTTAGGATAGACTAGTATTTCCTTTACACCTTGGTATTGGATGTGAATCTAAGAAAAGTCATAACCCTTTCCGTGCAAAACACTATTAATACTAACAAACACAAGTCTCATCTAAAGGACAATACAGAAGAACTAAAATTTCTAGTATGTGCCAACAGAGCTCAACATACCTCCAACAAAGTCATGCAGCACCAATACGTGAGGTGTATGGCTGTCCTCCAGTCTATAGGGCAAGTCCTTAAAAAATTGGAAAGTAAGAATCACGTTTCACGGCAATGGTAGGTAAAGCAGCATAATAAATTACATGAAATTAAATTATTTACAATGGCAATTTGGTTATAAGAGGGAAAAGCAGCATGCATGTAAGAAAAGAAAAAAAATACAGAAAAATGTCAGTTTTCACACTGGCCCCTGATTACTTTTCAGCTTGTGCTGTGTACACTGGGGCAGGTTCAGTAGTCAATTTATTATCATAGGAACGGATTAAAATAAAAATCAACATTTCTAAAATAAAGCTGGAATCAGGGAAGACAGGATGACACCACTAGTAGGTGATGGGACAGCTCACCCCCCCCCCCCCACCTTTCCCATGCACAGATCATAGAGAATGCCCAGAAAACTCTCCCATGGAGGTCAACAGGTTATTTTCTAATGTCCAGATGCTTGTTGTAAAGCAAATATCTGGAACTGCTGTTGCAGCAGCTCAGAAAAATCATAATCATGTCAAGAGAAAAAAATAAAAATATACAATTGGAAAATAAAAACACTATGTCAACGTGTAGAATTCTTGTTTCGTTCCTTCCCTTTTTCCCATCCCTTGGTTGAACTCGATGGACATGTGTCTTTTTTCAGCCTTACCAAGTTCCATGTAAGATGGTCAACAATACAGGTAACTAGAAAGTGATAACATTGTGGCCAAGGGATCTGTCACGTGATGCAGTTATTTTGGGCCTTAAGGACACAGCAATTTTATTTGTTTTTTCAGAACTGCGTTCTGAGAGCCGTAACGTTTTAATTTTTCATCGTGCTTTATAAAATGACATGATCACTTTATTCTGGGGGTCATTAGGATTAGGATGATACCAAATGTTTATAGTTTTTTTCCTTTACTATTTTTTTGCACACTAAAAACACTTATTTTTTTTTAAACATTTGCTTTTGTGTCACCACATTCTGAGAACCATAACTTTTTTCAGGAGGGCTTATTTTTTAAGGGACGTGTTGTTGTTTTCATTGGTACCATTTTTTGGGGTACATATAACTTATTGGTTGCTTTTTAAAAAATTTTACGCTGTAGATGACAGGTTACAACGAGATTACGCTGTAGATGACAGGTTACAACGAGATTACGCTTGCTCTGCTGTAAGTACCACAGAAACAGTAACGAAGTGCACGGATTGTGAATAGACATCCCGTGGAATGTCTATTCACTGTCTAAACACTTCAGTATTGTTAATGTGTTAGTATAAGACAGCACATAAGGATCTAGCAGGATCCCTATGCGCTGAGTAAATGAATGGAGAGGAGTGCATGACGCTGATTGGTCACTGATTGGTCAGCGTCATACACTCCTCTGTACAACGCCCACTTGGTCTAAAGTAAAAACACGCCCACTTGGGCATTAAGCAACTCATTAGCATAAAGCTAAAGTGGTGAAAATAGATCGTTTTTCTAAATAAAAAGCACTGCTGTCACCTACATTACAGCGCTGATCTCATTATGTAGGAGACAGGGCACTTATAATGTGGTGACAGAGTCTCTTTAATGATTGACAGCATTCCCTGTATAAGTGTGAATGCAGAGATAGCTGAAAGCGCTGAGTAGAACGTCTCACTGGACTCCTAGGCCCAGAATCATCACCTACAGTATTTGCACAATATTCACATTTTATGAGCAAGTAGTAAACTATGCTGCATTACTAATCAGGCTGCTATTCTATGGACTTGTATAAATTAATTCTAGTAGTCTACTAAATGGTTGCAAGCCTGCTTATAAGGATATAATCATATATAATGATGATATTCATCCTGAAAATAGGGAAATGCAGGTATGTAAGTGATGATCAGAGAAGAGAGAAGATGCCACCGTCTCTAGAACCTCAATTTTGGGTCAATCCTGTTTGATGCCAAGCTGTGATACACATCAATTAGTATAGGTGGTCTATGGACTACGTTCCCTATAAACTTTTATTATTATTATTATTACTACGTCCTCATAAAGCAGCATAATATGCTTTGGTTAGGGGTCTAATAATCAGGATCCCCTATCTTCGAGGAGATACCTACCTTTTGCTTGTTTTCTGGGCAGTCATCAAGTGGAGTGATGATCTTCACATTAGTCACTTTTACATCTCCAGATACACCTCCCTTTTGGCAATGTACATAATTGTTATCTTTTTGCTCCAGCAGGACCAGCACCTCTCCACGCTGAATTTATTACACAAAAAGGAAAACAAATTAAAAGCTATAAGCATACGCCAGACGACTTACTATGGGCCAGCTGACTAACCCTATCACTGGTCAGGTAAGTAAATCATTCTTTCAGAATGCGGTTTGCTGTAGTATCTCCATACTTGCCTGCTCTACTTGAAGTGATAAAGCAACAACATATATGTGCCTGCCTAGTCTCAGTCACACAATTACTCTCTATGTGCTTAAATGCCCTTAGCCTAAATGTGAAATAGGAACCTGCATACAGTTACCCATTTCTTATCCTGGACTAAGAGTATGTGGGAGAGGGAGAAGAATAGTGCGGTTTACTGCAATCATACCTATATTTTCAGGTGTGACTGCACACTTAGGACACTATGTACGGCATGTGGAAATCAGATTCTTCATCTACTTCTAAAAACTGTTGATTGGTTGAGTGCTAAAAGGGACTACTTGAACAAGGGGGAGACACAGGTTGATCAACTAGAAGCAATATGTGGCTCACAATTTAAAGTATTAAACATAGCCGTTTAGAACTACAACAGGCCATGAAATCACAGGATCCATAACAATAGGAAGACTGTCACTCGCGCTGCTCCCTGCCTATGCTGCAACACGGATATTGTCCTTAGGACTTAAAGGCTATAGACACCGTTGCACTGAATTTTTTTTTATTTCTCATTTGCTTACTGAATGCAAAATTAAAGGCTATGTAAACATTTGAAAGGTTTTTTTTTTTAAATAAAAATGTCAGTGTGTTTGGTGCAACTTTCAAATTAGTTTTTATTTAAAACTATTTTTACTTTGAGATACAGCTGCTGTGTATCGTTTGTTGAATCCTGTACCCGTCACGTCCGCAGGACTGACTGGTTCAGTGAAAGAGAATCCTGCCTGTCTCTTGACACGCTGAATCCATCGGTTATCCATCACATCTAAGTTCATAACTTAGATGTGATAGATTACAGGTGGATCCTGCGTGCGGATACTGAACCCATCAGGTCCGTAGGACTAACTGATTCAGGTCTTAGCGAAAGATACAGCTGCTCTGTGTAGGATACAGAGCAGCTGTATCTTAAAAAGTAAAAATATTTTTTAATAAAAACTACATTTGAAAGTTGCACCAAACACACTGACTGACATTTTTATTTAAAAAAAAAATACCTTTCAAAGGTTTACATAGCCTTTAACTTTACATTTAGGAAGCAAGTGAGCAATAATAAATCGCTTCTAAAGATTTACATAGCTTTTAAGTAACTTTCTAAATAATCTTAAGTAAGAATGTGCTGCCATTTTGCTGCTGTAGAGTCCATGGGCTATGCTGCTGATTATGACATAAATCCGACAGCGCCCTGCTCCTGGCTGTGTCAGCTCTCTGCTCTGACACAGACCAGAGGTGGAGCGGGGGGGTCATCAGAGTCTTAAAGAGGCTCTGTCACCAGATTTTGCAACCCCTATCTGCTATTGCAGCAGATAGGCGCTGCAATGTAGATTACAGTAACGTTTTTATTTTTAAAAGACGAGCATTTTTGGCCAAGTTATGACCATTTTTGTATTTATGCAAATGAGGCTTGCAAAAGTACAACTGGGCGTGTTTAAAGTAAAAGTACAACTGGGCGTGTATTGTGTGTGTACATCGGGCGTTTTTACTTCTTTTACTAGCTGGGCGTTAGGAATGGGAGTGTATGATGCTGACGAATCAGCATCATCCACTTCTGTTCGTTAACACCCAGCTTCTGGCAGTGCAGACACACAGCCGTGTTCTCGAGAGATCACGCTGTGATGTCAATCACTTCCTGCCCCAGGTCCTGCATCGTGTCGGACGAGCGAGGACACATCGGCACCAGAGGCTACAGTTGATTCTGCAGCAGCATCAGCGTTTGCAGGTGAGTAGCTACATCGACTTACCTGCAAACGCCGATGCTGCTGCAGAATCAACTGTAGCCTCTGGTGCCGATGTGGCCGACACGATGCAGGACCTGGGGCAGGAAGTGAGTGACAACACAGCGTGATCTCTCGAGAACACGCTGTGTGTCTGCACTGCCAGAAGCTGGGCGTTCTGAAGAGAAGTGGATGATACTTCTCGTCAGAACGCCCAGCTAGTAAAAGAAGTAAAAACGCCCCGATGTAAACACATAATACACGCCCAGTTGGACTTTTACTTTAAACACGCCCAGTTGGACTTTAGCAAGCCTCATTTGCATAAATACAAAAATGGTCATAACTTGGCCAAAAATGCTCGTTTTTTTAAAAATAAAAACGTTACTCTTATCTACATTGAAGCGCCGATCTGCTGCAATAGCAGATAGGGGTTGCAAAATCTGGTGACAGAGCCTCTTTAAGGGAGGGCAGATGACACAGGCTGTACTGTTTAAGAGGGAGGAAAGCACACAGGGTGAATCACACATGCTGTGCATTTGTGTAAAGAAAGTAGAGCACCCACGACAGACTGTGCAGGGTGAGGGAAATCAAACACTCAGCATCAGTGTCAGGACAAGAGTGAAGAGATCTCTCATGGGCTGTAGAAGGGGAAAGCAGTACAGGAATGAAGCTGTGCTAATACATAAGAGCCAGTGAAGGCAAAAGCATGATCCTGGAGTCACAGAACTCACATCCAGCATTTGTTACTAAGTGGGACATGATAAGGATAACAGTGTGAAACTAGGAGCAGGTTGCAAAGAGCGGGGTCTGAAAATGAATGAAGGAGTGGAGATTGCAGCCTGGAACTTAATGTCAAAGGTGTCCCATAGCCTTTAAGGCCACAGTACTCATTGTCTAGGCCTAGAGTTGTAAGTGAAAAAGTAAAAAACTGCTACAAAAGTCACATTATTCAGTACAGACACACTACAATCAATTAGATAACTACACATTAACCCGTTAGTGACCACCAATACGCCTTTTCACAGCGGCCACTAACGTGCATATTCTGATGCATATGCCTTTTCATGGCTCCCTCTCTCACCCCACTGGCACCCTGCTATGAGATCGCAGGGTGTCAGTGTCTTCTATGGCAGCCAGGGGCCTAATAAAGGCCCCTAGGTCTGCCTGTAGTGGATTCCTGCTAGGCCATGCCTCTGGAATCCACTAAACGGACAGGCAGTAATACAGAAGTATTGCAGTGTATATGAAAGCGGTCCGGTGCACAACAGGGGCAAACGGAAACCATGGGCACCGGATCAGTCACCATTGAAATCAATGGTGATGGAAACGGAAACCTCTAGTTTCCGTTTGTGTCAGTTCAGGGTCCCGTTCTGACGAAAAGCTCAGACGGAACGTCAGAACGGGACCCCAACGCAGATGTGAACGAAGCCTAAGTCTGCGTTTGTGCACAAAAAAATAAAAACGGATCCGTTAAACGTAATGCATAACTGATACAAATGGATGGCATATCAGTTTGCATCAGTCATCCATTGACTTCAATGTTAAAAAAAAACGGAAAGCACCTTTCCGTCAAAAAAACAGAAACCTAACTGAGCACAACTGATGCAAAAATGAAACCTATTGAAATCAAT
Organism: Rhinoderma darwinii; assembly: GCF_050947455.1. NCBI lineage: Eukaryota > Metazoa > Chordata > Amphibia > Anura > Rhinodermatidae > Rhinoderma > Rhinoderma darwinii. The sequence continues at coordinate 126,929,134 of NC_134687.1, read as the reverse complement.
GTTTTTTTTTTATGGAAACGTTAACTTCCGTTCTTGTGCTCCTCTGACGGATATGCTAGAACGGAAGCCACAACGCATATGTGAACGCAGCCCTAAAGGTAGAAGCCAGATTTACCTTGCATGACAGCTCCCCCTGATTAGTAGATACAATATCTTTTTCAGCAATTCCATGGGGCATAGGCAACTAAAAAAAAACAAAAAAAAAAACAGGAACAACTTTTACTTCTGAAAACACAAGGTGACATTATGATATATTAGCTCTCCCAATAGCATTACAGGAATATGAATCTAGTAAAATGAGCACTTACATTAGAGCGCTTCTCAAAAGCACAAATTACAAGATTAAAAAAACAAAGACAAAATAAAAATGACTAAAGGAAAAGATAATAAATAGATCCTGGAGTAGTGAGCGGAATACTTCTATACATATAAAAGTTCGTTTTTTCAGTCATGTGTTAATCTTTAAGAAACCTTGTAATGTGTAGATCATACTCCTATTTCTATGGTAGATTTAGAGTATTAAATAATAACCACAAACTATACAGTTAAATAACGGTCAATGTAATCTTTATTACACGGTGCCGTCCAGGGTGAAATATAAAGTATTCCTAGACAAATCCAGCACTTTTTTGTTTTCCGTTTTATAAAGATTTAAAGTATCCTGTACTTAAAATAAAACCAGCTATTGTTTTTTTGTTGTTTTTTTTAAAACGAGAGTAAAGTAAAGTTTATATGTGCCGATAGTGTTGTGGCAGGTATGCCAATAAATATAAAAGGGGAATACAGCTTGTTAAAGAGGCTCTGTCACCAGATTATAAGTGTCCTGTCTCCTACATAATCTGATTGGCGCTGTAATGTAGATAACAACAGTGGTTTTTATTTTGAAAAACGATCATTTTTGAGCAAGTTATGAGCTAGTTTAGATTTATGCTAATGAGTTTCTCAATAGACAACTGGGCGTGTGTTTACTTTTTACCAACTGGGCGTTGTACAGAGGAATGACGCTGACCAATCAGTGACCAATCAGTGATCAATCAGCGTCCTGCACTTCTCATTGTTCCAGCCCAGCATGATCCACAGCACAGTGTGATTGTGCAGTGAAAGAATCTGGGCTGGAACAATGAGACGTGTAGGACACTGATTAGTCACTGATTGGTCACCGTCATACACTCCTCTGTACAACGCCCAGTTGGTAAAAAGTATATTTGCCAGCACATTTCAAGAGGTGTTGAAAATTACATCAGACTTGTCAGGCACTGTTTAATCAGTGCATGTTGATTGTCTACTTCACATTCCTCTTACTGTGCACTCTTGATCTGGCTGCCAACGCCTGTATTTGGATCTTTTGGCACTCTGTGCCCTACTACATTTTAATAAATTATCATTAAAGAATTATTTTAAACGTTTATACAGGTAGAACAAGTGTATTTCAATAAATTTAAACGTATACCTATATATCACTGATTTTGGACCAATTTTGACTTTACCTATCGAAGGGGGATGGCAGGCTTTCTCACAACCGATATCAACATGGAAAGATGGATGTGTGATGCCAGGGAGGTTTTTTCGGAGAGTGAGCTTCTACCACAGTCGCATAATTTGAGCATCAACAGTGCATTTAAACATCTCACTAAATCCTACAAGGATCACATTAGATCATGGTGGGAGGTCCAGACCATTGAGACCTATCTCAAGAATAATATTGTACCAAGAGGGCTGAGAATTTCTCTTACTCCGGCAGCTAGGCTGCGGTCAGCTGAGTTGCTCAAGAGATGGGAGAAAGAGTCGATTGACTCATCTCTCAGATTCATGGGGATTCTTCTTGAAGAGGAGAAAAATTTGCTTTTACGTAGTTCCAAGGAGCTTAGGGATGGAATTGAGTCGGTTCAGAAGTTTTCTGGTAGTGCAGAATATGAAAGAAAAGAAACAACTCTGCAACAAGCTGTTGAAAAATTCACTGCACATATCAAGGAACGTAAGCACTTTCAATACGTTCGTGATACGACCGACTTCAAGGAAGGTAGAATTTTTGAATTTGGTTCTAAACAGATGGGACACCAGGAGATTGATACTGAGTTATCCTCCTCTGAGCCAGACGTATTGGATATAGACATGCAGAGGTATCCTTTGAGAACTACTCGTACTAATAGAGCTCAGGGGAAAGTGTCTGTACGTTCCACACAAAGAGGGAGAACGAGAGGGAGAGCACCTACCAGGGATGGTTTTTTATGCAAGAGCCACCCCATTCTCGATTATCTACACAGGGACCCCAGGGACATGTAACCTTAGGTATTCCCTGTCATGATGATGAAATGCAGATCGTCAATCTGTCTGGAAGGATTATGTCCCATTCTGAGACCGCAGTACTCAAGAGGGGTCTATCCTTTATTCCAACCAATAGATTTGATCTTTTCTCCTGGGTCAAGGATCTCAATTTATTCATCAGGAAACTGAAATGGAAGAAATTTTTCTGTACACATGACAGGAGACAGTGTGCTGAACTTGGTATTCAGGAAGAGGATCTTGCCAATGTTAGGGTATTGCAGGAGTTATTTGATGAGGGTCAGCGAGGTGTGGGTGAGGGCCCCTTCACCGACTTGAGGGCTCCCTCAACCACTAATCCCCCAATCAATGATAATACTCTGCTGGATGTCTTCCTTACGGTCGTGACTAACCAGCTTCAGAAATTGGAGGTAGATAGATACTTGCATTATAATCTGTCCCGGGAGGAAATAATGGCACTCAAGGCACTTGAAAATGACAATGACATTATTATCAAACCCTCAGACAAGGGGGGTAATGTCGTTGTAATGGACCGTGCACAATATGTAACTATGTGTACTAATATTCTGAAGGATAGAATGTGCTACCAGATTATGGCTGACAATTCCACAATGAGATATTTGGCTGAGCTCAAGGTGATCCTGGGGGAAGCTAAGTATTTGAAGATCATTGATGTGCGGGAATTAGCATTCATTGTGGGCAAATGTCCACAGGTAGCTACCTTCTATAGCCTCCCTAAGATCCACAAGGGTCTTAGTCCACTCAAGGGAAGACCGATTGTTTCTGGGATAGATAGTGTAACACAGAATGCGAGTATCTATGTGGACAGGATTCTGAGGCCCTTTGTTACAGCGCTTCCGTCATACGTACGTGACACCATGGAGGTACTCAGGAAGCTTGAAGGGATTAAGGTTGAATCCAATGTCCTCTTGGCGAGCCTGGATGTGGAGGCCCTCTACAGCTCCATTCCCCATTCTTTGGGATGTGGGGCTGTTGAGTATTTTCTCAATGAGAGAGGGGCCCAATTCAGCGTACACAACCAATTTGTACTCAGCCTATTACGCTTCGTATTGGAGCATAACTTTTTTGTCTTTGAGCACAGGTTCTTTCACCAGCTAAGAGGAGTGGCTATGGGTAGCCCTTGTGCTCCCACCTATGCCAATCTCTATCTGGGCTGGTGGGAGAGAGAGTTTGTATTCTGTGATAAGATGGAGAAGTATATCCCGTCCATTTTATTATGGCTAAGATTCATTGACGATATTTTCATACTCTGGTCTGGTACAACAGCAGAGTTCGGCGATTTCGTCTCAATCTTGAACGTCAATGACCTGGGTCTTTATTTTACCTCTGAAATCAGGGACAAACAGATCACATTTCTTGATATTCAAATAGATAAGACCGACCAGGGTCACATCCAGACACAAATGTACAGGAAGAGTACGGCCACTAATAGCCTTCTTAGATGGGATAGCTGTCATCCCACACCCTTAAAAATGGGTATACCAAAGGGTCAGTACATTCGAGCTAGACGCAACTGCACTACCTTGGCAGATTTTAAAATGTCGGCCAATAACCTGAGGAGGAGATTTGAACATAAAGGATACCCCAGTGGTGTTTTGAAATCGGCTTACCAACATGCCATTACAGCGGATAGGGAGTCTCTGTTAAATCCAAAGACACCCACACAGGAGGACAATGTCATGAGAATAATAGGCACCTATGATGCTGCACACTGGGAGGTTAGACAAATACTTACCTCCTACTGGGATATCCTTAAAGCTGACCCCGATGTGGGTGGTTTGGTGGGGGACCGACCTCAGATCACCTTTCGAAGAGGCCGCAATTTGAAGGATCGACTGGTGCATAGCCACTTGGATGCAACTGGTGCCAAGACTTGGCTCCCTACCAACGTTACTGGCTCGTACCAATGTGGGAGGTGTAAAGCCTGTTCCTCTGTGCTGAAAAGTAAAATCTTTAAGAGCACTGTTACAGGAGCGGTTTTTCATAACAGGTCTTTCATCAATTGCCTCACAAAGGGGGTAGTGTACCTCATTACTTGCCATTGTGGAATGCAGTACGTTGGTAAAACCAAAAGGGAGTTTAGACGGAGAATCCGAGACCACATGTGCGATATTAAGAATCAAACTGATACCTCTGTATCTAGGCATGTGTGGGACCACCATCTGGGAGATCCTTCCGTCATTAAATTCCAAGGGATGGAATCCATCAAGCCACCTATTAGGGGAGGAGATTGGGACAAACGTATTCTACAAAAGGAGGCCCAGTGGATTTTTAGGATGCAAACCATCAAACCACTGGGCCTTAATGATTCTATCTCATATCTTCCTTTCTTATAAGAAGTTCAGTTGTTTCTAGTCCGGTTGTCTCACTCCTCCTACTCCTGGTAATCATTGACATTTAGTCATTTATTTCAACTACTCCTGTCAATTACTGACACTTAGTCTCCACTGTATTATTCTTCGTGTATGGTCTAGTGCTTTAGTTGTCAGTTTCCTTCACTAAATCATTGCTCTTCATGTGCGATGGCCATCTTCGCTACATTCTTGCACTGTGGCTTGGTTGCTTATGTGCTTCCCCGATCGCCCTGTCATTCACATGGCGTTTGTTTTCATTTTTGCCATCGGCATTGTATGCTCGGCCGCCTGTAGCTCCCCCCTGTTACCATAGATGCTTTTTGCATCTGTTCCATTGGCTGCGTGGTTACTAGGGAGCCGACCTGTGGGTGGGCGTCGCTGGTCGACGTCTTACTCTCCCATTGGATCGGCACTTTGCTACGCAATGCCTGGGAGGTGGGGCCAGGGCTTTAAAGCTTCCTTATTTCCCCGGCGCGCGCTAGACCGACATCAGTGTCTCGTATGCGCCGTTATACTACTTGAACAGCTGAATATCAGCTGACCGGCATCTCGTGAACAAATACGAGTAATATCAGGCAATTCATACCCCTGAGGACGCTCCCCTAATGTGGTGCAGAAACGCGTAGGGAAGTGTGCCTGTAATCTGTGGCAATCAGATCTTACCAATATTTGCCAGCACATTTCAAGAGGTGTTGAAAATTACATCAGACTTGTCAGGCACTGTTTAATCAGTGCATGTTGATTGTCTACTTCACATTCCTCTTACTGTGCACTCTTGATCTGGCTGCCAACGCCTGTATTTGGATCTTTTGGCACTCTGTGCCCTACTACATTTTAATAAATTATCATTAAAGAATTATTTTAAACGTTTATACAGGTAGAACAAGTGTATTTCAATAAATTTAAACGTATACCTATATATCACTGATTTTGGACCAATTTTGACTTTACCTATCGAAGGGGGATGGCAGGCTTTCTCACAACCGATATCAACATGGAAAGATGGATGTGTGATGCCAGGGAGGTTTTTTCGGAGAGTGAGCTTCTACCACAGTCGCATAATTTGAGCATCAACAGTGCATTTAAACATCTCACTAAATCCTACAAGGATCACATTAGATCATGGTGGGAGGTCCAGACCATTGAGACCTATCTCAAGAATAATATTGTACCAAGAGGGCTGAGAATTTCTCTTACTCCGGCAGCTAGGCTGCGGTCAGCTGAGTTGCTCAAGAGATGGGAGAAAGAGTCGATTGACTCATCTCTCAGATTCATGGGGATTCTTCTTGAAGAGGAGAAAAATTTGCTTTTACGTAGTTCCAAGGAGCTTAGGGATGGAATTGAGTCGGTTCAGAAGTTTTCTGGTAGTGCAGAATATGAAAGAAAAGAAACAACTCTGCAACAAGCTGTTGAAAAATTCACTGCACATATCAAGGAACGTAAGCACTTTCAATACGTTCGTGATACGACCGACTTCAAGGAAGGTAGAATTTTTGAATTTGGTTCTAAACAGATGGGACACCAGGAGATTGATACTGAGTTATCCTCCTCTGAGCCAGACGTATTGGATATAGACATGCAGAGGTATCCTTTGAGAACTACTCGTACTAATAGAGCTCAGGGGAAAGTGTCTGTACGTTCCACACAAAGAGGGAGAACGAGAGGGAGAGCACCTACCAGGGATGGTTTTTTATGCAAGAGCCACCCCATTCTCGATTATCTACACAGGGACCCCAGGGACATGTAACCTTAGGTATTCCCTGTCATGATGATGAAATGCAGATCGTCAATCTGTCTGGAAGGATTATGTCCCATTCTGAGACCGCAGTACTCAAGAGGGGTCTATCCTTTATTCCAACCAATAGATTTGATCTTTTCTCCTGGGTCAAGGATCTCAATTTATTCATCAGGAAACTGAAATGGAAGAAATTTTTCTGTACACATGACAGGAGACAGTGTGCTGAACTTGGTATTCAGGAAGAGGATCTTGCCAATGTTAGGGTATTGCAGGAGTTATTTGATGAGGGTCAGCGAGGTGTGGGTGAGGGCCCCTTCACCGACTTGAGGGCTCCCTCAACCACTAATCCCCCAATCAATGATAATACTCTGCTGGATGTCTTCCTTACGGTCGTGACTAACCAGCTTCAGAAATTGGAGGTAGATAGATACTTGCATTATAATCTGTCCCGGGAGGAAATAATGGCACTCAAGGCACTTGAAAATGACAATGACATTATTATCAAACCCTCAGACAAGGGGGGTAATGTCGTTGTAATGGACCGTGCACAATATGTAACTATGTGTACTAATATTCTGAAGGATAGAATGTGCTACCAGATTATGGCTGACAATTCCACAATGAGATATTTGGCTGAGCTCAAGGTGATCCTGGGGGAAGCTAAGTATTTGAAGATCATTGATGTGCGGGAATTAGCATTCATTGTGGGCAAATGTCCACAGGTAGCTACCTTCTATAGCCTCCCTAAGATCCACAAGGGTCTTAGTCCACTCAAGGGAAGACCGATTGTTTCTGGGATAGATAGTGTAACACAGAATGCGAGTATCTATGTGGACAGGATTCTGAGGCCCTTTGTTACAGCGCTTCCGTCATACGTACGTGACACCATGGAGGTACTCAGGAAGCTTGAAGGGATTAAGGTTGAATCCAATGTCCTCTTGGCGAGCCTGGATGTGGAGGCCCTCTACAGCTCCATTCCCCATTCTTTGGGATGTGGGGCTGTTGAGTATTTTCTCAATGAGAGAGGGGCCCAATTCAGCGTACACAACCAATTTGTACTCAGCCTATTACGCTTCGTATTGGAGCATAACTTTTTTGTCTTTGAGCACAGGTTCTTTCACCAGCTAAGAGGAGTGGCTATGGGTAGCCCTTGTGCTCCCACCTATGCCAATCTCTATCTGGGCTGGTGGGAGAGAGAGTTTGTATTCTGTGATAAGATGGAGAAGTATATCCCGTCCATTTTATTATGGCTAAGATTCATTGACGATATTTTCATACTCTGGTCTGGTACAACAGCAGAGTTCGGCGATTTCGTCTCAATCTTGAACGTCAATGACCTGGGTCTTTATTTTACCTCTGAAATCAGGGACAAACAGATCACATTTCTTGATATTCAAATAGATAAGACCGACCAGGGTCACATCCAGACACAAATGTACAGGAAGAGTACGGCCACTAATAGCCTTCTTAGATGGGATAGCTGTCATCCCACACCCTTAAAAATGGGTATACCAAAGGGTCAGTACATTCGAGCTAGACGCAACTGCACTACCTTGGCAGATTTTAAAATGTCGGCCAATAACCTGAGGAGGAGATTTGAACATAAAGGATACCCCAGTGGTGTTTTGAAATCGGCTTACCAACATGCCATTACAGCGGATAGGGAGTCTCTGTTAAATCCAAAGACACCCACACAGGAGGACAATGTCATGAGAATAATAGGCACCTATGATGCTGCACACTGGGAGGTTAGACAAATACTTACCTCCTACTGGGATATCCTTAAAGCTGACCCCGATGTGGGTGGTTTGGTGGGGGACCGACCTCAGATCACCTTTCGAAGAGGCCGCAATTTGAAGGATCGACTGGTGCATAGCCACTTGGATGCAACTGGTGCCAAGACTTGGCTCCCTACCAACGTTACTGGCTCGTACCAATGTGGGAGGTGTAAAGCCTGTTCCTCTGTGCTGAAAAGTAAAATCTTTAAGAGCACTGTTACAGGAGCGGTTTTTCATAACAGGTCTTTCATCAATTGCCTCACAAAGGGGGTAGTGTACCTCATTACTTGCCATTGTGGAATGCAGTACGTTGGTAAAACCAAAAGGGAGTTTAGACGGAGAATCCGAGACCACATGTGCGATATTAAGAATCAAACTGATACCTCTGTATCTAGGCATGTGTGGGACCACCATCTGGGAGATCCTTCCGTCATTAAATTCCAAGGGATGGAATCCATCAAGCCACCTATTAGGGGAGGAGATTGGGACAAACGTATTCTACAAAAGGAGGCCCAGTGGATTTTTAGGATGCAAACCATCAAACCACTGGGCCTTAATGATTCTATCTCATATCTTCCTTTCTTATAAGAAGTTCAGTTGTTTCTAGTCCGGTTGTCTCACTCCTCCTACTCCTGGTAATCATTGACATTTAGTCATTTATTTCAACTACTCCTGTCAATTACTGACACTTAGTCTCCACTGTATTATTCTTCGTGTATGGTCTAGTGCTTTAGTTGTCAGTTTCCTTCACTAAATCATTGCTCTTCATGTGCGATGGCCATCTTCGCTACATTCTTGCACTGTGGCTTGGTTGCTTATGTGCTTCCCCGATCGCCCTGTCATTCACATGGCGTTTGTTTTCATTTTTGCCATCGGCATTGTATGCTCGGCCGCCTGTAGCTCCCCCCTGTTACCATAGATGCTTTTTGCATCTGTTCCATTGGCTGCGTGGTTACTAGGGAGCCGACCTGTGGGTGGGCGTCGCTGGTCGACGTCTTACTCTCCCATTGGATCGGCACTTTGCTACGCAATGCCTGGGAGGTGGGGCCAGGGCTTTAAAGCTTCCTTATTTCCCCGGCGCGCGCTAGACCGACATCAGTGTCTCGTATGCGCCGTTATACTACTTGAACAGCTGAATATCAGCTGACCGGCATCTCGTGAACAAATACGAGTAATATCAGGCAATTCATACCCCTGAGGACGCTCCCCTAATGTGGTGCAGAAACGCGTAGGGAAGTGTGCCTGTAATCTGTGGCAATCAGATCTTACCAATATTTGCCAGCACATTTCAAGAGGTGTTGAAAATTACATCAGACTTGTCAGGCACTGTTTAATCAGTGCATGTTGATTGTCTACTTCACATTCCTCTTACTGTGCACTCTTGATCTGGCTGCCAACGCCTGTATTTGGATCTTTTGGCACTCTGTGCCCTACTACATTTTAATAAATTATCATTAAAGAATTATTTTAAACGTTTATACAGGTAGAACAAGTGTATTTCAATAAATTTAAACGTATACCTATATATCACTGATTTTGGACCATAAATCTAAACTAGCTCATAACTTGCTCAAAAATGCTCGTTTTTCAAAATAAAAACCACTGCTGTTATCTACATTACAGCGCCGATCAGATTATGTAGGAGATAGTCAAGTTATAATCTGGTGACAGAGCCTCTTTAAGCTCTGTTCAGATAAGCATCAGGGGCGCTGTTAGGGGGTCGCTGTCACAGTTTCAGTAAAAAATCCCAAAAGAAATATTGCAGTATGCTGTGCTATTTCTTCCGGTAAAACGACGGACACCCTCACATAAACCTTAACAGAACACATTAAAGTCAATGGGTTCCACCGGGCGCCGTTACTATCCGTAATGCAATGGCTCCGGCACTTATGTTTTTTTATTTTTCTGTTCCTTTGACAGAACAGAAGAACAGAAATACAGTGCAGATGTGAACAAAGCCTTATACACACAGTTGTACCACGATATGTACTTTTAGTAGTACAAGGACATGAATTGCTGTGCCACATGTAAAACTGTAATTTGCATTTTTTATACAATGGTTTTCCCCTTCGAAGTCTGCAATAGAATGACTGCAGCAAACAGGAGACAAAGCCGCAGAGAAGGCATGCTTCCAGCCTCATTGTGTGATTGAGATTTTATAAAATCCTGTTCACTAAACTGGCACATCTGGCTCCCACAGCTAAGTACTACAGTGGCCAAACTACCCAAAAAATAGTACATATAAATGTACACTAAGAGAGGTGAACCTCAACATAATGGAAAGTATAGATGGTAATATTATCTGAACGGACACCATACTGAAATACAAACACTAGTTGCCAAGATTTAATTTATTTTTGATTAGCAAAATAAAATCGTTTTATTAATGTGCACCAGAAGGGTCAAATCTGTTCAATTATTAAAGGGGTATTCACATCTTTGGCATATTCACAGTATACGCCATAAATGCCTTATAGGTGCGGGTCCCCCCTCTAGGACTTGCAGCTAGAAGCGAACGGGGTCTGCTGAATCCCGTTCACCAGTTCTCAGTCGCCACATTCTGCATAACTTCAATGGAGAGATGGCCGCTCTTGTGCGCAGCCCTCTTCATTTAAGTGTATAGGAGATATGGAAAGTGCAAAACGTCAATAAGGGGGATCAAGTAAGCGCAGCCACCTCTCCATTGAAGTGTATGAAGAATGTAGTGTCCAGGAATTGGCAAACAGGGGCCAGCGGACCACTGTTCTCCTGATAGGGATTTTCACCTATCATAAATTTATGAAATTTACTGTGGATAGGCCATAAATGCCAAAGATGGGAAGAACCGTTTATTTTTTAAAGCTGCTAAAACAGACTGTAAACACAAAAATTGTCCCCCAGAAAACATATTTTAAAAAAAGAAGTCCTCTTCCATGTAGTGTGCAAACTTTGAATAATGCTGCGGTCTGTCTCATGCACAGCAGGAAATCCCAGCATTAATACATAGTTGGACAAACAAACATTTATGTAGTACTTCAGTGCTGCTAAGGTAGAATATAAACTTTTTTCCATCAGTTGACTATGTTGTAACTATATAATGATGTAAACATACATAAAATATATGAAACATGTGAATGATGATTATATGGTTATAGAAAAAAAAAACAACAACTGGGTGGTATAGGGGCCTTACCATGTACTTATTATACAGAGGATGTCCAGGTTTAGGTCGAGGAGGTAGATCTGGTTGCTGTCTTTTTAACACTTGACTTTTTGATCTATTGAGCCCAGATGTGTTATGTTTTGCACCTATGCCCACATCAGAGGATGATCGGGAAAAGGCATCTCGAGTTGAGGCATGTTTGGAGATTTTAGGAGGTGGAGGTCTTCCAGGTGGTCCTTTCTGAGGAGGTGCCTGTGGAGTGTCCATCACTTTAACACCAAGTGGCCTAGATAATAACAGAGAGTGAAATGAGTTAATTTAAATACATACAGATTTTTAATTAATGTATACGACAACTCTGAATGGCCATATATAAACTGTAAGGCAAGGAATACAGTGAAACACTGAGGTTTGGATTTTGTTTGTCCAAAAAATTGTCAAACTGAATATATAAAAAGCAGTAAAGAAAAATAAATACATTTATTGTTGTAATAATTTGAAACGCTGCTATACAGAAATTAAGAGATCTGTTATGGTACTGAGAAAAAGAGAGATACAGGGATATGAGCCGCCATGCACTTGAGATAAAAGTCTTCGGAACCTGCCAATTTCGAAATGTACAGGAACCTCCTGACTCTCCCCAATGGCACATGATGGGGGTCAGGGGGTTCGAGCATGTTGGATTTTAATATGCCCTATACTTTGTCCACACTGTAGATAAGCGGCTGCCAGGTTTCCCCTCTCATCATTGGACAGATAACCTGACAATTTGATATAAAGTTAAGTTTTTTTTAGGGTTGATACTTCTGTTGCATTTTTTTACTTCCAGATTAATGACAAATGTGCATTTAACATCAGGATTTATTTATTTACTGCTTGGACATTAGAGATATCAGGTAATTGAATATCAACAATTCATTGTATTTACTAATGTAAAAAAGTACAATTTTGAGAATACGGAATCTGATCCAAATCCAAAAGTAAGACCCTCATGAATACTATTATTTTCTTTCTCGCCTCTCCCACCTTATTATAGTTTATAACCTTTCCAAACATTTCATTCATTTTTCGTAATCCGCTGTAATTGAAAGGGTGTTGAAGGGTTGGTGAAGATTGTTCTTTCTACCACTACACCTGCCTTTTGTTGTTGTTTCTGGTTTATAGCTCATAAAGTTTGGAAGAATGACAATGTAAGATGGTTTACTGGATCAAAACAACCTTTAGCGCCAAAAACACTCATTATGTCATCCCTACCTGGTAGGTAGTACCGGCTTAGACCAAGTCTCTTCTGTATTGTCAAATTGCTCCCATTCCTGAAATAGAAATCAAAAATCCAAAAATGTATAAAATGTCCACACATCAATAGAAAGGAAGGTGAAATGAATGGCGGATATGCGGACACTGTTATACTACTGTACAATTGACCACCACAGCCAGCAATGTTTAATAAAATAGCAGTATCATATATCTGATGACAAGTGCTACAATACAAATAAAAACATGAGCCTTACCTTTCTGACTGTAGGACGTGCTCTTGCAGTTGGTTTTCCGTATAGGCTCCCAACTGGGTTTTCAGCAGGAAGCGGTGGAGGAGCCTGAAGTTCTTCACATGCTGTAAATACAGGATACCATTACACTACTTTATTAGGAATATTTCCACTCATTCCTGAGGAGATATTGGGGGCCACTGGGAGTAAGCGTGCTTGGTTGTCTCCATATCTCCTAAAGAGTGTACTGAAGACTGCTCACATGCAGCCATCTCTCATGTGTAAATGCAGGACACAGGAACCCCATTCTTATCGACATGCTACAAATGTTTGTGGTGTGAAAATGCCTTTAATTTAAGACGACGGTAATTTGCATGAGGTAAAGGACTGAATCTCCAGACCCTGGAATTTTAGTCATGGAGGGTGCAAGATTTTCTAAGCCACAAAAGGAGCAAACTTTATTACTTCAAAAAGATTTACTTTAAAGGCTGTTTCCACCTTCAGAACACTTGTGTTGTAATGTGCGCAGCAGTTAGGGCCTGTTCACATCAGCGTTGGCTTTCCGTTGGAGGTTTCCGTCGGTGAACCCCTCAACGGAAAATCATACGGAAACCTTAGCTTCTGTTTGCGGCGACTGCGCTATTGATTCAGTCGAAAAAACGGAAACCGGCCGGAATGGTGACAAACGGAAACCATTAGCAATGTTTCCGTCACCATTGACATCAATGGTGATGCAAACGGAAGCTAAGGTTTGCGTTGAGGGGTTCACCGATGGAAACCCCTCAACGGAAAGCCAACACTGATGTGAACAGGCCCTAAGATTTACTTTTATATGTATCTGGAATGTAGTGAACAGAGCTCAGGAACTTTAAACTGCTTTCTCTCAAAACGTAGAAATGTATAAAGAAATGAAGAAACTAAATGAAGTATAGTCACGAATAGGAGCCCAATATAATAGTAGCCTATATTATACATATTATAGAGCAGCTTTTGATTTATATTACGGTCTAAGGCTTCGTTCACATCTGCGTCCCGTTCTGACGTTCTGTAGGAGCTTCCCGTCAAAACGGGACCCTGACTGAAACAAACGGAAACCATAGGCTTCCGTTTGCATCACCATTGATTTCAATGGTGACGGATCTGGTGCCAATGGTTTCAGTTTGTCTCAGTTGTGCAAGGGTTCCGTCGTTTTGACTGAATCCCTACTGTAGTCGACTACGCTATTCATTCCGTCGTAACGACGGAACCCTTATACAGCGGTGACAAACGGAAACCATTGGCATCGGATCCGTCACCATTGAAAACAATGGTGATGCAAATGGAAACCTATGGTTTCCGTTAGGGTCCCGTTCTGACGTGGAGCTCCGACGGAACGTCCGAACGGGACCCTGACGCAGACGTGAACGAAGCCGAGTCCTTTTTTTTGCAAATTTTTACAAAGTCCCCCTATGACCTTACAGCTATGTCACTTCTATTTATTAGCAATCTTATTATCTGCTATTCCCTGTGTACCCATGTTAGGAGGATCTAAAAACTCTGATTGCGTGATAAGCAGCACAATCATGATGTACATCTTAGTAGGAGACAAAGTATCTTTGTGCAATGCTCACATTTTCCTAGTTTGCCAGAGATCCGGATAACTGTAGGCTTTCTCACCACTGTAAGAGGAGCTGGCTGCTCCTTCTCAGCCTCATCCTTGGAAAACAGCTGGAATAGATCTGAAGAGAGAAAACATTTTTCTTTGAATTTGGAATGTGAACACGATAACAGCAAACACAGAGCCTTGAAACATGTTGTTGCTAACTTTGGCTTATGTCCGGACATTGATTAAAATAAAAAAAAAGACAATAAAGGGAGTTTCCTGTGAATATACCTTTATGGCAAATCAATTAGACACATCATGAGAGCATGACGTGAGAGAGACGGACCATTGGGCCGCCACTATTATTGAGAGTGGTTCTAATCCCTGTTCTTGGGGGTGAGATAAACTCCTCTGGTGCTTGCCTGAGGCCATTTGTACTTTGAGAAAACAGACCGTTTGAAATAAAATACCATAAAACAGAAGCATCAGCAGAAAACACCTTTTAGATCATAGAAATTAAATTAACATAAACCCGGAACTATATGCAGAATTACATGGTTAAAGTTTTACTCCTGGCAAAAAATTAAAATTCCAGCTTTCATTACCGAATTATGGAGCTTTATATGTCCCCAAGGTTACTTAGCTGAATGGAAACGTTCTAGAGAGTCACCACTGTCCTCATAATCTAAGTTGATGATCTTAGATTAGATCTGTTTTAGGGTTAGATTGTGTGTCAGAGGCACACAGGAGCCGCTATCAGCTGAGCCGTCAGTCCAGCTGAATGACGGATTCGGCTTACAGCAGAATTATGCGACTTCTATGTATAGTGGATACATAGAAGCTGCATGCTAATACAAAATAAAATATTTAATAAAACTACAGTAGAACATTTTTTTAGGATGCCAAAACATATTCATTACACAAAAAAACGGCATCAAAGGTTTTCATAGCCTTTAACAATCATTGAACGTGACAGTAATTGTGGGTGAAGCTCTGCAAAGGAAAATTGCTGCACTTGTAAATTGTTCCAGAGCAGCAGGAGACTGGTGCCTTAGATAAAAAAACAGGGACTGAAAGCAAGGTCTGTGCTGGTAAACGGCTATTGTATGCTGAAGCGGAGCAGAGGGTTGATAGAAGTACTAAAACCACGTCATATAAAAACAGATATGATTCAAAGAGTCCACTTTGCAACGGTTGATTTATTCTGAAAAAACGCCACAAAAAAAAGGCCATAGCGTTATTTTTGAAGTGGAGAAAAAAACCAAAACAATAATAGCCACCTAAAAAAAACCACAATGTTTGTAGTGTGTTCAATATTTCACCATGGACTTCCAGCTAACATCTGGCTGCAGTGGTTTTTGCCGCAAGAAAGTGTGGCAAAAAAACACTAGGAAAAACGCGGTGTCATTTTCGAAGATTGCTGTGTGAAGGTACCCTAAAGGAGTATTCCCATTTCACACATTTATGGCATATCACCAGGTGGGACCACAACTCCTCCACATAGGTGTGGGTCCCGACTATATAACCCCCGCATATCACACATTTATGGCATATCCTGTGTGGGAGTTGGGAATACCCCTTTAAAATGAGTGTAAAATGACAGATACTCAATTTGAGATCAAGTTAAGTTTCAGCCTCTCAATGTACAGTACAATGCTGTACATTACATTTTATAGGCAGAAGGTCCCCCAATAAGGTAGGTGCTCATTATAAACCGGCCATTAAGTGCATAAATGACATGTAATTAATAAAAAGCATATTATGGGTAATTGTACAGCTTAGCGGAAAACAAAAAAAATCCCCCATCAGGCAAGAGCTCAGAATTTTTTTTTCATTTTTGGGAAGTTTGTCTTATATACTACATGAATAGAAAGAAAAACTCATAGCAAATATCAGAACAACAAAAGACTTTCTGCATAGATAATTCTGATGACCATCTGCAGAGAAACGTGTCCACTACATTACATAATTAATAGAACGGATTTCCACAAGTAGGAAATTATTGCTGCCACAGACACACATACTAAATTTGCTCAAAAAATTCCAATCTAGTAATACATAATATTTCACCTAAAGCAGAAAAAAAAAATGCCACTGAATACAATCTATTCTTACCAACATTTGCCTTCGAATCACTAATAACTTCAGAGCTGGGCAGAACCGGAGTTAAAATATCATCATCAAAGCTGATCAAGTCTAGGTCACCAACGGACTTGCTCTGCACTACTCTTGCTGCAGGCGTTTCTACGGTGTTAAATGCTGTGGATTGAGAAGCTACAAAGAATTTCGGAGCAGGAACGAGGGGTTTGGCTGCCACTGATACAAGGTTGTCAGTTTGAATGGATTTCTTAGGCAGCAGAGGCCTGGGAGCAGGAATCGGTAATTTTCTTTCAGACTCTTTACTGTTGCTTCCAGATGTCCCGAGCAGACCATCGGGGAACTCATTACTGTTGCTTTTTAAGAGATTCGGCTTTGGCTTCTTTGGCAGGTCTGGTTTGGTCACACCACTCGTATCTTGTAGACTTGATAGTACAAGCCCCTCTCTCTGTGCAAGTTTTGGCTTGTTGTCTTTCCCAGGGTCCCATTCGCCAGATATTCTGTTGGATAATGGTTTGGGTGCTAATGTAGGCTTTGTGGTGACAACACTCCTAGTGGTGATGGAGCGTGGTGCAACTTCTGGTCTTTTAGGATGTTCGGAACTTTCACCTTGAGACTCAAAGGCTTTAATCCTGGACACAATACTGTTTTGGCTTCTTTCATGGCTCATATTGTTCATTTCAAATAAGTCCCCCAGAAAATTATCATCAAAACCAGAACAAGACTGACTGGAGTGAAGCTCTCCTTCGGCTGTACCCTGGAAGAAGATCTCACTGCTACCTTGATAAATACTTATATTATTGTTTACTAAAGGTTTAAGATTAGATTTTGTTCTTGGCCTTGGCACTGGGTATCTGGTAACATTTGATTCGTCGTATCGGCTGCTATTCCCAGCAGTATTACTGACTGTTATCTGGAGGGCACTGTCCTGAACATTGTTTGTCACACAAGGTAGTGACTGGCGCGATCTCTCAGTTGGCCTTTGCACTAGTAATTAAAAACACAAACAGAATATTACTAAAACATTGTATTTTCTAGATTTTTTTCAAACTTACTAACTAATCTAAGCCACCCAATACAGCCTGACATAACATATACACTACTAGCCCAGTCAATTAAAGCAGGAACGCTTCCATGTCTGTAAATAATTGACTCATTGTAATTGATAAGTGAAACTTTCCAGGTTTGATAACGCAGAAACCAGGGGCGTAGCTAGTGGAGGAGGGGGCAGGCGGGGCATGTGCCCCGGGCGCAACTTAAAGGGGGGCGCCAGCGCCACCTGCACTATAATTGTACCTGTGTCTATAGGACACAGGTACAATTAGAAGCAATGAATGGCTGGCTACATTCCGTGCCCGGCCATTCAGCTATTGTACGAGGGAAGCGGTATCGCGCTTCTGTCGCTGAAAGGCGCTGACTGACAGGGAAAGTCATTCTGCCCAGCCAATCAGCGCCTTTCATTGACGCTTCGTTCAACCCCCGGGAGACCTGCGCAGAAGAGAGCAGGTCTCCATTGCTGCCGGTCGGCGTGGGAGCGGGATTAAGGTGAGTTTGAATAGTTTGTTATTTTATTGTAATAAAAAAGTGTGTGGCTTTATCTACGGGGGGGGGGGGGGGGGCTATATACTGGGGTGGGCTATCTATGGAGCACCATATACAGGGGTGGGCTAAATCTGCAGGGGGGCTATATACAGGGGTGGGCTATCTATAGAGCACTATATACAGGGGTGGGCTATATCTACAGAGGGGCTATATACAGGGGTGAGCTATCTATGGAGCACTATATACAGGGGTGGGCTATATCTACAGGGGGTTTATATACAGGGGTGGGCTATCTGTGGAGCACTATATACAGGGGTGGACTATATGTGGAGCACTATATACAGGGGTGGACTATATGTGGAGCACTATATACAGGGGTGGGCTATATCTACAGGGGAGCTATATACAGGGGTGGGCTATCTGTGGAGAACTATAGGGGGAGCTATTTGTGGGACACTATATACATGGGTGGGCTATATGGGGGCACTATCTACAGGGGGCTCTATGGCAGGCACTATGTACAGGGTGCGCAGTGTGTGTGTGTGGGACACGGTGTATGGTGCTATTATAATTAGAGGTGCAGTGTATGGCGCTATTATATTTAGGGGTGTAGTGTGTGGTATAACGAGAACTTTATCTTTATTTATAGGTGTAGAAATGTTGGAAAAGTAAGAAGCTGAAGACATCTGAGCGGCAAACTGCAGAAATGGTCTGTGACCGGGAGAAGTCATCATAGAGGTCTGGATCGGATGAAGAAAAAGAACTAGAATCTGAGACGTCACCGGTGAGTCACTTAATGTAAATGTTCATTCTGCCTCTAATCAGTATTGTAGTCACTGTATGATCTGCAGCAAGATGATGGTTGGTATGATTATATGATGATTTATTTTTTGTGGAACAGCAGCTCCCAGCATATCCTTATCATTGTTCGGGCCATGCTGGGAGCTGTAGTTTTACGGCGTACATACCTATACGGCAGGGGTTGCACTAAATTGAGCTGTATTTGCGCTAGTGCTGTATATATGTACTGAGCTTGGTTCTAGCGCTGCATATATGTAATGAGCTTTGTTCTGGTGCTGTATATATGTACTGAGCTTGGTTCTGGTGTTGTGTATAGAACTATATTGCTTGTAAAATGTACAAAATGTTTTTATGCTCG
This sequence comes from Rhinoderma darwinii, assembly GCF_050947455.1. NCBI lineage: Eukaryota > Metazoa > Chordata > Amphibia > Anura > Rhinodermatidae > Rhinoderma > Rhinoderma darwinii. Next base: position 126,909,951 of record NC_134687.1, on the reverse strand, counting down.
AGTTACATAAAAAGAAATGTGGAAAAGAAATGACACGTCATTGATTGGTAGAGAAAACAAACACGGCGAGGGGGAAGGAGATATCAGGAAAGAGGTTGGGGGGGGCGCCAAACTGAATCTTTGCCCCGGGTGCTGGAGAACCTAGCTACGCCTCTGCAGAAACATAATAGTGACTTTAGTTATCTAAGCAGATATCACAGGAATGTTACAGACCTCAATTTGATGAAAACAAAAAAATACTTGTATATTCAGAGTTTATCACCGTGACCGTTTACTTTCTTACCTAACCAAAAGAAACCTACCTGCAGCTTGATCACAAGCGACCGGCTGATGAATTACATTATTGCCTGGCCCTGTGCAATCGTCTTCCAAGTGAAAGTCAGTTTGTGTTGCACATGTGGTTGTCCGCCTGGGTTCAACATTAGAATTGCTTGTAGCTACCTGCACCTGCGTGATTTCTTTAATTACCTGCTCATAGGACGGTGGCTGCTGAAAAATATACAAAAATTTGTCATAATCTTCAATGTAAAAAAGTTTCTCACACACGTAAACAATATTTATTTCTCTCACTATCACTTGACAATGACGAGTTTGACAACGCTTGTTGGACTAAGCGTAGCGTTCAGTCCGTGAAAAACTGACGATTTTTTTTTTCCATCTAGGTGCCATCAGTGTGCCATCCGTTTAAAACACCATTTTCTATTTCTGATAGTTTAGAGAATTGTGAGATATTTATCATAAATATTTTTGGCTTCTGACCGTATCTTATATTCAGGACCACACTGCTCTGGCTCTAATTCTAGGTGTCACTTCTCAAGTGTCTCCAGGCAACCATTCGTGAAAAACGGGACAAAAGGCATCCGTGTGACCTGTTTTTCACGCAGATGTATTGACTTCTATGGGCCATTCCTGCATGAAAAACAGACAAGGATAAAGCATGCTGCAATTTTTTAGGCACAGACGAATGGTCCATCAAAAAAAACAACTGATGTCTGTATTGGCCCATTAACTATATTGGGTCAGTGTTCAGTCCGGGTGCTGTCTGTTCTATCCTCGGAGAGCAACCGGCCGTGAAAATAGTTTGGCTGAATGAGCTTCGTAGGTAGAAACACTGTATAGATACGGAAACAATAAAAAATTTGCTAGCTGGTGGAATCAATAAGGGCCTGTTCACATCAGCGTTCGGGTTCCGTTCATCCTTTCCCAATGGAAACTCTCTCTATCGTTTGCATTACCATTGATTACTGTTCCGTAAAGTTTCAGTTTTTCTTCACAGAATCTATGGCTTCCGTTTGCATTACCATTGATTCCAATGCTAATGGTTCCATTTTAGTGTGTTTACATTTGTTTTCGTTCCGTAAAGGTTCAGTTTTTCTTCACGGAAACAAAAGTACTGTAGACTGCGCTATTGTTTCTGGAAAAAACCCGAAAACTTTATCAAACAGAAATACTGAAACTGAAGCATTACCATTGAAATAGTTTTCTGAAATCAATGGTAATGCAAACGGAAGCTATAGTTTTCATTCGGCTTTCCGTTCATCGGTTCCTCTGACGAAAAGGTTGAACGGAACCCGAACGCCGACGTGAACATGCCCTTAACTCCACCTTTAAAAACTGTCTGGCAGGAGGAGAACAAAGGTCTCAGATCAACCTATCCAACACTTCACTGAAAACAATGTATTGCATCTGTTTACATACAAGTTTCTCCCTACATTTTGTTAGTGAAGGGCAGAGAGAACTGATGAAACCCCCAGTCAAGTAGAAACAGATGGAGGTAAAAATATGCCTTTTTCTTTTTTTTCCTTTGTAGAATACTTTTAACAGATGGTTTGGTGCCAATGGAAGTTTATGAGATGGTTATTTTTTTTGTGGGGATCCTATTTTTTTTACCTCAAACACTCTTGTAAACCAGACAAATGTTTGCCAGAGGATCACCCATTTTACATACTTTGCCACAACAGAATCCATAGGGAACCTTAATTGTAGACTTTAAAAAAAATAAATAAAAAAAGTCCTTTATTTTTTTTATTTTTATTCAAACTAACAAATAGACTGATAAATTAATAAACTAATCTTAACCTCTGGAGGATGGGGGTCACTAGGCCTCCACTGTGGTGGAGGCGGTGGAGGGAATCCTAAACCCCCACCAGGACCACCATGAAACCAAGATCCAGGACCAATAGGCTCAGCAGCAACAATGGTGATCTCAGGACGTCTGGAGAAAGAGCAAATCGTTATATTGTATAAAAATAAACACAGTCATAGACACCATCTTTACCACAACACACGTATTTGTCTGACAAAGTATATTACTAACTATACTCGAACTCAGAATTAGCAAGCAGACGTATCATCAGTGAATCTTATAAAAGACAGACATAACTAGTTTCTTCCTCTCACCACTATTCAATTCTATACATGTTTATACTACTAGAGCAATGAATCCATCCCTTGTCTATCCTGTGCATACAATACAGTATAGGGGAGAATAGTTACTAGAAGGAAACGTATTTCTGGAGTTGAAGTTAACTTCCATCATAACCTAAAAATTAAGACATAGAAGAAGTTAACCTAATATTTATTTTGTCCCCATGACACATTCAGTGGCATCCAGGAAGCGGAGATCTAGGTAGTATTTTGGCGGAGCTGATTTAGGGCCTGTTCATATCAGCGCCGGGCTTCCGTTCCGTTCGACCTTTCTGTCGGAGGAACCAATGAACTGGAAACCATAGCTTCCGTTTGCATTACCATTGATTTAAATGGTAATGCTTCCGTTGCAGTTGGTTTCCATTTTTTTCCCGGAAACAATAGCATCGTCTACTACGCTATGGTTTCTGTGAAAAAACTGAAGCCTTGCGGAACGGAAGCCAACTGCAACAGAAGCATTACCATCTAAATCAACGGTAATGCAAATGGAAATTATGGTTTCCATTTGGCTTTCCGTTCATTGTTCCTCCGATGCAAAGGTCGAATGGAACCGATGAACGGAAGCCCGACGCTGATGTTAACAGGGCCTTATTTGTCTTTGCACCTGCTTCGTTTAATAAAATATAATCTCTGCAGTCCCTTTAAAAGATTTTTTTTGTTAGTGACGACTAGGGACACATGCCAGCTCAGTTAAAGCAGCAATATAGCATGCGGACTAGGGATGGGTAATTAATAAAAAAAAAAAACTAACAAAAAAATTAAATTCTGCGCAATTAACCAACGTCATCTTGCACATTTAGTTTTTTTTCACATTTTTTATTCCCCCGGTTTAAACTGTATTGGCATCTTCAGGACGCAGATACAATTGAATCCAATGGTAGAGCAGGGGGCTGTAAGGTCCCTGCTCTACCATTCACTAGTTATTGCCGGACGCGAGGCAGTGACGTCATCACACCTGTCTGCGCCGAGCCGCACAGACCAGAGGGATCTCCTCCACTCGTCGTTGGAACGGCGTCAGGTGAGTAAGTATTTTATTCTTTTTATCAGGCACTATTGGGGCTGTGTGAGGGAATTATACTGTGTGGAGGGCAGCTATGGGGGAGTACTATGGGGGCAAATTATAAACCGTAGTATACAGCAAGCTCAGGGGAACATTAATAATTCAGTGGTGCAGCATGCAAATGGGGGCATGGCATGCAAAAATGGTGTGGCCTAAATAATCGTTCATTAATCGTAAAATCGAGGTTAAATGTTCAATTAATCGTGATTTTGATTTCGGTCATAATCACCCAGCCATAATGCGGTCCCAATCAAACAACTCTGCAAAGGTTCATTAAACCCTGTGAATATGACATGAACAAACATACGATACAGATGCCGATAGTGCCACCGTTTGTGCGCAACCAAAACGAAAAACGCACCCTTTGCGCTACAAATGCATACAGTTTTTCAGATAAGTTTTGATGGGGTTTTAACTGCACCTCAAATCGCTACATGGGAGTATACCCTGATCTTTGGAACAGTTTGAATGCAGCCATATCCTACTATGCTTGGGCATGCTGTATAAAAGAACAAAAAAGAAATATGCCATAAAAACAGTGTGCAACATCATATGGACAGGTGTTTTTTTTGTATAAAACAAGTTTATTACTTCTCGACACTATAGTAACAAAAACATGCAGCCAGACTGCATAATATGACAAGGTGTGACTATGGCCTTTTTTTTTTTTTCCCCCAAAAGGAAAACAAAAAAACACCAAAATACAATTCTTTCAGCTACAGAAAAAATAATTCTAACGGAACATAAGGTAAATGAAAGCGTGCCTTTAATTTGGTAAAGTTATCCGGTTTATAAAGTTGTTTAATTACAGCATTACATAATTCTCAGTGACTACAGCTGGCATCACGTTGCCATAACTCACCGTAAACAAGGGAAATCTGTTCCCTCCACTCTTGGCTAGTAGATACGTTTATAAAAAAAGAAAAGTACACAAGGGAAGAAACAGAAAGCTCTACAGAGCACTGAACACAGCTATAGCTGTAATGTATATAGGGACCAGCACTTTGGATATTTTTGGAACTAGGACAATGGAAATCTGCTTGAAAGCAATACAGTGTGTTTATGTAAGTGTGGCCATATACTTTAGATGAAAGTGAGCTATTTAAAGTGTATGTGGGTGTCCCAACCCTCCACCGACGGCAGATGTCAGGGAAAAGAAGAAACGGAATGTCGGTCAGAGGAACAACCAACCATCGAAAACACATGCAGACTTGGCTGAACGTCCATGTGTACGGCGGAGTCAGTGGGAATAGCTTTCAGCCAACTGCTATTGTAAGTGTATGGGCACCTTAACGTTACAGAGAATAGTAAATATGTCAAAAATAACCCATATAAAAGGCCCATACTATGGCAAAGAAAAAAGTCACAAACGAGGACATGGGAAATACACAAGTTTAAGAGCGGCAACCCCTTCCTTGTAGCCTGTGGATGCCCGTCGTCTTAGGTGGGTAGAAAATGGTTAAGACAACAGCATCTTCATTTAAAAGGATTTACCATTTATTCATGACTAATAAAGGTGCTCCGTGCATATAAAGATGGCAACGTTTTGGCTCCAAACAAGTATTCCTCAAGCCATAAGAAAGGCTCACTTTTTTATATGCACTTTTATTTTGCATGAATATATAATAAATCTTCTTTAATGGAAACGAGCCTATTTCCTGTAAAATGTACACGTTTACTTGTTATTCGCCACTGACGTGAAAAAAGACAGCGTGGTTGCTAAGAGACATAATTTAGGCCACAATTATTAAGAAAAATAGGTGATAAAGCCTGCTAGGATTTTATTTTCTGGATGTTAGACAGTTGAAAATGCGCCAAATTTATTAGGAGGTATGCGCCTTGATAAATTTGAAAAAAGCCACTCCAACTAACTCCTTTACTTAGACTGGCGTTAGATACGGTTAAGAAGTGTAATATATAAAAGTATCGGAACAACTGAGCCAAAAGTGTCGACATGAGTCAGCACAAGGCATAATTCAAGCTTGAATTAAGTCATAGGTTTCCATTGCCAGAGAAATCTAAACTATAAGAACATTCTATCTACTTCCACTGCTTTTACTGATGAATTGTGGAGCACAAAGAACATTACATCCCCTAATGTCTATAGCTTTCAGTGACCCCATAAACAATATAACCACAAAAAACATATGAAAAAGCAGCTGGCAGTATATCGAAACATGTTATTTTTTTTAACCAATAAATTATCGTTATTATTGTCATTCTTATACCCACTATAAATTATACTTTGTGATTATAATAACGGAAAAGTCAATTGCAATACCTTCTATCCCTCTGCTGTTCACTCTGTGCAGTAGTCCTGGAAGCTGAAAAAAAGTGGGTTATAGAACATTAAAAAAAAGGTGAAAAACCAAACTACACAACACATACTATAGATAAGGAATAAACATATATTTACAAGACAATTCAGGTCCCAAAGGTACATTGGGTATATTTACACAAACTGTGATGCAAAGTCGGAAAGGTAAAGATCTATGGTTGTACCCATTTCATATAAGAGATTGACCAAACAAGCAGTTATCAAACCTATCTCTACTAAGGAACTGTTCACATCAGCGTTTGCTTTCGTTGATGAGTTCTGTTGGAGCTTTCCGTCAGCTTCCGTTTGCATCACCATCGATTTCAATGGTAATGCTTCCATTGCTAATGGTTTCCGTTGGAACCCATCAACGGAAAGTGAACGCTGATGTGAACACACCCTAAGCATTATGCTATGCAAAGCCATGGCGGCAGACCAGGGGCGTTGCTAGGGTCTTAAAAGATCAGGGGTACAAGCCATATATCCCCCCCCCACCCCCGAAAAATCTATATATTTTTTTCATATATAAATCGGAGATGGCATATCTATATGACGCTCGTTGCCGATAATTGCCCTGTGTAAAAATGGCAGCGATCAGCAGATGAACGAGCATCTGCTGGTCATATCGTTTTAAAAAAGTTAAAGATTATCGTTGTCGGCAGCACATCTCCCTGTGTAAACAGGGAGACGCGCTGCCGACATGATAATAATATGTGGGGACGAGTGATTGGAGTAACGACCGCTCCTCCCCATCCAGAGGTCTCGTTGATCGGCGCTCGCTGCACCGGCCGAGTGTTGGCCGATGAAAAAAGGGCCTTTAGGCTCCTAAAGGCTACACCGCTGGATAGAATTGGATGCATTGTCTCAGCAGACCGCATCATACATGATAGACTTGGGGCTCATTCTGACGAGCGTGAATCTCGTCCGTGTGATGTGCGTTGAAATAACACACAGCACACTGATTCGTTGATTTCATTGGGGCTATTAACTCACGCATGCGTGTTCACGCACCTAGTCGCCCATTGAAAACCATCCGTGTGCTGTCCGCGTTTCACGCATCAATTACATTGGAGAAAAAAAAAGTGCTTGCAAGTGAGTAAAAAACATATGCCACTCGCAACGCACACGATCAGATTTACCCGCATTTTTTACGTGCGTAAATCTGTCACGCTCTTGTGAATGTAGCCTTAGATACAGAGTCAGCAGTAAGTATCCTTGTACTAACCCTCAGAGGCAAATTTGGCATTTCTGGGGCTCCAAACAAAGTTCTGTCTCGGAGCTCTAATCAAAGACACCTGTAGAGAGTTCCCCACACAATGCCCCATATATATATATAATGTCATAAACCCACCGTATGGTTCCATACACCGTACCCCTGCCACACATCCCCCTTGTAGACCGTGCCATGAAGTCCCCTGTAGGTAGTTCCACATACCCTCCTTGTCTCAGCAGACAGCATCACACATGATATGCTTAGATATATGGCCCAGCAGACAGTATCACACACGATAGACTTACAGATACAGGACCCCAGCAGTAAGTATCCTTGTACTAACATATGTCCACCCCCTGAAAAAAGTGTGTGTGTGTGTGTGTGTGTGTATGTATATATGAAAAAAATAAAAGCAGCACAACTGCAGTAGTGGGTGCAAACCTCCTGGGTTGAGGCCAAGAACCCTTATAGATACAAAAATTCGAATAAAGAGACAGCACTCCAAGGAAATGGGTGAAAAAAGGTGATGTGTTTTAATCACCCCACAGGCAGGCAACGCTTCGATGGGATCTTTGTCAAGCCATTGAGACGGATCGAAACGTTGCCTGCCTGTGGGGTGATTAAAACACATCACCTTTTTTCACCCATTTCCTTTGAGTGCTGTCTCTTTATTCGAATTTATATATTATATATATATGTGTGTATGTATATGTGTATGTATATGTGACAGCATATCTGTAGCATTCTGATCCTATGGCTATGGAGAAGATTAGATACAGTGGCTCAGCAGACAGTATCACACATTATAGGATTGGATATAGGACCTAGCTCGCTGACATTACCGCTCCAGCACTGGACACAGGAAAGGTAAGAATATTAATTGTTTTGCTTTTTTATGTGTAACAAATTTTTTTGTGTGTTTATATTTTTTTACAATTTCCTTGTTGGACTACATTGGATTCGAGGACTACTTCAATGATGGCTTTTTTATTCTCAATAAAATGGTTAAGGAGGGTTGTGTGTGTTTTTTTTTTTCTTTCAATAAAATATATTTTGTCCTCGTATTTTTTTAAACTTTATTACTACCGCCTTATTAATAGCTGCTGGCTGATTGACAGCGTACATTACTAAGGCAGGGCTTAGTGTTAGCCTGTGCAGAGGCTAACACTAACCCCCATTATTACCCCGGTACCAAACGCCACCAGGGGTGCCGGGAAGAGCTGGGTGCGATCCAGTACCCAATCATCTGTAGGGATGGTCGGGCAATGGGGCGGCCGCAGGCTAGTGTTATTCGGCTGGGAAAGGCCAAAAACAGTGGCCATTCCCACCCTGGTAATGCTAGGCTGCTGTAGCTATGTTGTAACCGGCTGGTTATGAAAAATGGGGGGGGGGGGGGGGTAAGGTCTTCCAATTATTATTCTTTTTATAAAAAAATTACGTGGGCCTCCCAATTCTCATAACCAGACAGATACAACATAGAAGCAGCAGGCTAGCATTACCAGGGTGGGAAGGGCCACTGTTTTTGTCCTTTCCCAGCCTAAGAATACCAGCCTGCGGCCACCCCAGTGCCCGACCAACGCTACAGATGGTCAGGTACTGGATCGTACCCGGCTCTTCCCAGTACCCCTGGTGGCAGTGGGTACCAGTTTAATAATGGGGATTAGCACCGGCTAACACTAAGCCCCGCCTTAGCAATGGACGCTGTCAATAAGCCAGCGGCCATACTAAATCACTAAGTAATAAAGTTTAAAAGAAAATACAAAAGACATAGATAAAATATTTTCCTGAAATAAACCCCCACACAACCCTCATTAACCATTTTATTGAAAATAAAAAAAAGCTGTCATCGAAGTAGTCCTTGAATCCGACGCAGTGCAAAAACTGAACCTATAAAAAAAACAAATGCAAAAAAAAATAACCATTTGTTACACATGTGGTAGGCTTAGATACAGGGCTCATGTGTGATACTGTCTGTTAGACCCTGTATCTAAGCCTACCACAAGGTAAGCTTAGATACAGGACCCTAGCAGACCGTAACGTTACACTTACCCTTCTCTTCGGCACCAGGTGCAGATGTCGCGACACCATCTAGCGTCATGACGTGAGAAGACGTCAGGACTTTCACTGCGTTCGGGAAGGAAGATCGGTAAGTATGTGTCGTTACTATGGTAACAGGGGCCCGTGTATTTTATTACGTAGGCCCCAGTTACTATAGTAACCTTTATAGGTGCGGGCGGCAATTGCTGCGACCCGAATGTGGCCGTCGCCGGGGATCCGGGCCAAAAATCTGGGGAATGGGTCTCGAAGGCCCGGTGCTAGCGACGCCCCTTCGGCAGACATCTGCTGCTCTCTACTTAGCACTCCCTGTGCCTACAGCTCAAAAAACAAATAGCCCAATTCAGCTATTTTAAGAATAGTGTGGCTGCAGGTTAGTGGTGACTCAAAGGGAACCTGTCACTAGCATTTCACATATTAAACCAGCAATACCTGGTGGAACTGGGTGAAAAATCATTTTTATGTAACCTATAATTATCATCTAAGTCGGCTTTGTACCTTTAGTATTCAGTTTTTTTGTGTTCCCGCACCGTATGCTAATTAACATAAAAGAGGAATAATCTTAGTTCGAAAAGCGTCATACCTTCAATCCTCAAACCTTACCGCGTTAACCCCGTGTCCTTTCTTTTGACTGACCGCTTACTTTTGATTGACAGCATTCAGGGTGGGCCAGTTTTCGGTGGTGGGTGGGCAGAAGAGGAATGAACAAGACTGCCGGATTATAACCACAAAAGATGCAAAATATTTGTAGACCGTTATTTACGGTCGGAGGAGGAGAGGGGAGTTCAATAGGTGAAATGCTGGTGACGGATTCCCTTTAAGAGGATGGATTAACGGGACACGGACCCACATTAACCTAGAGCTAGCCCTGATTAGTTATCATAAATAAAAAGTCCCACAAAAGCCTCTTCCACGTCCTCCTGTTAGGGCCACCCAAAGAATTTCTAGGCCCCTAAACAAGATTCCTCCTTCTGCAGTTAGCAGCAAACTCATATATTTAACAAACAGAGCACAGGTGCCAAGAAGGGAAGAGCACACAAGGCAAATTTTTCATCGGTATGCCATCTAAATACTTTGGCCACAACTTTAATTTGGTTTAGGTGTGTAATACCTTTTTTGTTTTCTGCCAGCTGGGGATGGCAGAAATGGTTTATACTGAATATTTCTGGAAGTATGAGATAAGGGATTAACAATAATATCCCTGGTAGTCTAGGGAGGCTTAGTGGTTAATACATTTGATCCTGGGTGGTCTAGTGTAGTGAAAGGGTTAACGCCAGCATCCCTGGTGGTCTACATATTAAAGCGGTTCATTTATACATGGTGTCCAGTGATTTATACAGCTTTCCAGGCTCGAGCTATGTCTTTTCTGACAGGAAGCAGAACACAATGTGCTCATTGCATTTAGCGTCCTCTTCCTCCCTTGCACTGATGATAGAGATCAATACAAGGCAGGAGATAGAGAGGACTACGTGGCTTTGATGTAACAGCCACACAGTTGTCTCTATGATTGGGTAGATCACATCACCACCACGCCAAGCACTCGACTCCCAACACACAAATGCCCGTCCAGTCAGTCGGATGGAATGGGTGGCTCAGATTGTATTATACATGAGATACAAAACTTGTACATTTAAATACGTTCATCTGAAAACAGTTGTAGGTGAGAAAATAAAAACCGCAAGCAAATTAAACCTCACAGAAACCTTTTATATTGGGAAAAAGTAAGGATCACTTTGTTCAGTCTGAATTAATAAGATCCATTAACTACATACAGACACAATAAGACTAAGGCTATGTTCACACAGAGTTTTTTGCAGGAGGAATATCTGCCTCAAAATTCAGTTTGGAAGTTTGAGGCAGATTTTCCTCTCGCTGCATGCTGATTTTCGCGCCGTTTTTCGCCCGCGGCCATTGAGAAATACGCTTTCTCTGCCTCCCATTGAAGTCAATGGGAGGTCAGAGGCGTAAACGCCCGAAGATAAGGCATGTCACTTCTTTTTTCCGCGAGGATGTTTTACTGCTCGCAGGAAAAAGACGCCTACGTCTCCCATTGAAATCAATGGGAGGCATTTTAGGGCCTTTTTGACGAGTTTTGCGGAGCGGTTTCAGCGTAAAAAAACTCAGTGTGAACATAGCCTTAGGCCTATGCTGGTAAACATATTGGTGTAGAAGTGTGTAAGAGATAAAGAAGAACTTACTTCTCTTAATAACGGCTCTTATGGATGACAGAGGTCCTTGTCTGGAAAAGAGGAGAAGAACGGGTTACTCGACATAGGGAAAAAAAAAACATCTTGCAAACGCCACAATAGCAGACCCTGCGTGCATGCTTTATATCATAAAAAGAAAGAAAAGGGCAGTTCCAATATCGAAAGCCAATTTACTTGGTCTATCACAGTGCTGCAAAGTAATCCCACGATCCCGCCCTGTGTAATAGAAACCAGAACCATGACAGAGCGGCCGCTCCATAGGAAGTACAGTGGACCGTTAGGGTTATTCTTCCAGAAGATAAAAAGCCATGACAAGTACAGATACACATGGAGATTTATACACAGCCCTTGTATTTCTACCTTTCCTATGAACACATATCCAGAGGTTTATTTATCGCTTTTGTTGCCTGTGAACTTCAAGTCTCCAGATGACTTTTCCCAGGAGAGTCAGACAAGATTAAAACCATACACGCACTCACAAAAACATGCTGCAATACAAAGCTACAGAGAAGAAAACATTTTTGCATAGTTGCTCACATGTTAGAAGTTTCTCAGTAAAAAGTTAGGACTTTACAAAACTCTCAGCTAAAATAAATCAAATCCAAGTCTTTGTGTGCAAGTCCTTTTAGTTCTATATGTCTGAGAAAGCAGTTAACTAGCAATTTATTTACCCAATAGCTTCCATAAGGGCTGTCACCCAGCTTTCTAGAGTATCGAATGGCAAATCTGACTAGTTATGCAATGATATATTCCCCACACCAGTATTGCTGCATGTCATTCAGGACTCTGGGTGACAATTCTTGTGTGTGCTGTAACAGAGGCCATATTGGTTGCCTCCCGGCTTCTATCATATATTTGATATATGCAGTCACTTTCCATTATAATCTATGAGAGATATGGTAACAGCTGAGCAGTCCACTCTCCCACTCAGCTGTTTAGGTCCTAAAGATCAAGAGCTGTTTTTTGTAACAATTCTCAGTTCTGGTTGGTGGAGGTGGGTCCCAAATTTGAACCACATTCTATTACCCCCACCCATACGCCAAGGAAGACAAACCCTTTAAGTTTACTTTACTAAATCTGCAGAATAACAAATTTACAGATAATTAGAAAAATACTAAACCATCAATTAAACAGCACAGTCAGGAAATGATAATGGAAAAGTGTGATCTATCACAGAAAATATGCATTTTCCACATGTGTTCTCAATTATATATATATATATATATATATTTATTTTATTTTCATTTTTTTTAAAGTCCGCATGTGCAGATCTTTTTTTTTCTGGAAACCCGCTATGAAATCCCAGTTCTCCAGGCTTTTAGAATTGCATCACTTCAATGTTATAGGGGTGGACAAAACCATGAAAACTTCAGGACCCTGTCACATCCACTAAGGCACTGGGGAAGACGTGCAACAGAAGAGAGGATTCGCTTATCATGTGATAATAAAGTTAAAAAAAAAAAGAAAAAATATTCAGCAAAAAAATAATGGGGGAGATATACAAACGGTGCGTTGTCTCCACTGCCATGGATCGGACGTATGAAGAAAGAAAAAAAAAAGAAAAAAGGTCCCCAGGTTGGACCTGCCATTATTTTCAACAATTTTCCAAGTAGTTGGTAATCCTTGATGACTCTGAAACTCCTGCCACTTTTCCCAACATGCGTACGTGATGAAAAAGGATGACAAGGGCTTCTTAGATATGGAGTTCTGTCAAAATGTCATGGTAATTCTCTGTACCATGTTATGCGTGATTACAGTGTATGATGTAAAAGAGACATTTTCTGATACAAACGTATCAAACATCAAAGAAATAAAACTTGCAGAATAGAAGCACTGCCATTCCCAGGGAGAGTATGATGGTTCGGGTCATCAGAAATCACTAATATTCAGTAAAATGTTCTGAAAACAACACTTACCCAGAAAACCGGTGTTCAGGCTTATTCCTTTCTGGACGTTCTGAAATAAAGATTGAAACGGAGATCATTTATTGTAAATTATAAAAAGTATACTGTATATACTTTTAAGAACAAAAAAGTACAGTACATTACTTATCTTGTACGGGTCCTGAGCGGAAAACCTTTTACTTGAACCAATGATCGGTCAATATGAACGCTTGTTCTCGATCATTGCCCTGTGTAAACAGGGCAATGATCAGCCAATGAACGAGCAAACACTCGCTCATCGGCTGATCGTATAAATGATATAAATTATGCCACACAAAATATTATTGCTGTCGGCAGCACATTTCCCTGTGTAAAAAGGGAGATGTGCTGCCGACCTGATAGAAATGCATGGGGATGAGCGTAGTTACGAGCGCTCGTCCCCAGACATTACGGATAATAGCTCCTTGTAAAAGGAGCAAACGAGCGGTTTACTTATTTGCGTTCTCACTTATTTGCATTCTAGGTGGTGTAATCTTTACAGAAGACACGGAGGCAGATTTACTAAGATGTGTAAGTTTTAGACAGTGTAAACTTAGACCAGGCAGTCAGAAGATGCACCAAATTTATCACAGTGGTGCATGCTGTATAATAAATTTGGTGCATCTAGCTGCTCTTTCGTAGACGACCTTTGATTTGCCTTACTTTTCAACCGAATTTTGTGCCAGATGTTTTTAAAGTGACTAGAGGGGTGCAAACATCTGTTCCAGAATAAAATGTGCCAAATTGTGGCACATTTTTCGACACATTCTAGGCGCAGACACATTATTAAATCTGCCCCATGCCAACTATTCCACCACATTATAGTTCACTTAAAGAGGCTCTGTCACCAGATTTTGCAGCCCCTATCTCCTATTGCAGCAGATCGGCGCTGCTATGTAGATTACAGTAACGTTTTTATTTTTAAAAAACGAGCATTTTTGGCCAAGTTATGACCATTTTCGTATTTATGCAAATGAGGCTTGCAAAAGTACAACTGGGCGTGTTGAAAAGTAAAAGTCCAACTGGGCGTGTATTATGTGCGTATATCGGGGCGTGTTTACTTCTTTTACTAGCTGGGCGCTCTGACGAGAAGTATCATCCACTTCTCTTCAGAACGCCCAGCTTCTGGCAGTGCAGATCTGTGACGTCACTCACAGGTCCTGCATAGTGTCGGCACCAGAGGCTACAGTTGATTCTGCAGCAGCATCAGCATTTGTAGGTAAGTAGCTACATCGACTTACATGCAAACGCCGATGCTGCTGCAGAATCATCTGTAGCCTCTGGTGCCGATGTGTCCTCGCTCGTCTGACACGATGCAGGACCTGTGAGTGACGTCACAGCGTGATCTCTGGAGAACACGGCTGTGTCTGCACTGCCAGAAGCTGGGCGTTCTGAAGAGAAGTGGATGATACTTCTCGTCAGAACGCCCAGCTAGTAAAAGTAGTAAACACGCCCCGATGTACGCACATAATACACGCCCAGTTGTACTTTTACTTTTCAACACGCCCAGTTGTACTTTTGCAAGCCTCATTTGCATAAATACGAAAATGGTCATAACTTGGCCAAAAATGCTCGTTTTTTAAAAATAAAAACGTTACTGTAATCTACATTGCAGCGCCTATCTGCTGCAATAGCAGATAGGGCTTGCAAAATCTGGTGACAGAGCCTCTTTAAGCTGTTCGGGATGTGTCTGTAAATAAGACTGTTGATGTTCAACACAAGATTATAGCTGTATATACAAATTGGAAAATGATGGACATATATTTTAGGCCCTGTTCACATCATGTTTTGAGCCTCCAGTTGGAGGTATAAGGCTGCGTTCAAATCAGCGTTGTGGCTTCCGTTGTAGTGTATATCCATCCGAGGACCACAAGAATGGAAGTTAACGTTTCCATTAAAAAAAAACATTGATTTCAATAAGTAGTTTTTTTGCATCAGTTGTGATCAGTTAGGCTCCGTTCTGTCAGGTTTCCAGTTTTTTGACAGACGAAATACCGTAGTCTGCGGCGCTATTATTCCTGTCAAAAACGACGGAAACGAGTTTCCGTTTTTTTTTTTAACATTGAAGTCAATGGATGACGCATACAAACTGATATAATAATAAGAATTTGTATTTATATAGCGCCAACATATTCCGCAGCACTTTACAGTTCAGGTGGTACATTGTACAGACAATATCAGACATTACATATTGACAAAACTAATTTACAATTCAAACAAGAGGAGTGAGGACCCTGCTCGCAAGAGCTTACAATCTATGAGGAAATAAGGGAGACACAAAGTGTAAAAAATGCTTAAAGAGGTTCTGTCACCACATTATAAGTGCCCTGTCTCCTACATAAGGAGATGGGCGCTGTAATGTAGGTGGCAGCAGTGCTTTTTATTTAAAAAAACGATCTTTTTTCACAAAGTTAGGAGCGATTTAAGTTTATGCTAATGAGCTTTCTTAATGCCCATGTGGGCGTTGTACAGAGGAGTGCATGACGCTGACCAATCAGCATCATGCACTCCTCTCCATTCATTTACACTGCACTAGCGATATAGATATATCACTATGTGCAGCCTCAAATACAAGCCCTAACATTACTACAGTGTCCTGATAATGAATACACATGACCATCCAGCCTGGACGTCATGTGTACTCAGAATCCTGACACTTCGGACTCTTTTTTTGTGAGATTCCGGCAAGTGAATCCAAATCTCGTTTAGCTCCGAGATCTCGCGAGATTTCGTATCCGTTGCTGGAATCTCACAAAAAAAGATTCAGAAGTGTCAGGATTCTGAGTACACATGACGTCCAGGCTGGATGGTCATGTGTATTCATTATCAGGACACTGTAGTAATGTTAGGGCTTGTGTATGAGGCTGCACATAGTGATATATCTATATCGCTAGTGCAGTGTAAATGAATGGAGAGGAGTGCTTGATGCCGATTGGTCAGCGTCATGCACTCCTCTGTACAACGCCCACTTGGTCGAAACTAAAAGTACGCCCACTTGGGGCATTAAAGCTCATTAGCATAAACTTAAATCGCTCCTAACTTTGTGAAAAAAGATCGTTTTTTTTAAATAAAAAGAATTACCGTCACCTACATTACAGCGCCGATCTCCTTATATAGGAGACAGGGCACTTATAATGTGGTGACAGAGTCTCTTTAAGTACAATGGTCCAGCCATCTTTTATACATATGGGGTAGTACACAAAGCTGCATCAGCCGGTCACCAGCCAGTGTCAGTGTATGACAGACATGAAGTGCATTAGGGTGCAAGGAGGGGATACTGCTCAATGAAGGGGCCTCATGTCTAATGTAAAGAGGGGCCAGGGAAAGGAGTCAGATTAGGGAATATTATGGGCCTGTCTAAAAAGATATGTTTTCAGGGCACGTCTAAAACTGTGGAAGTTGGGGATTACTCGGATTGTCTGGGGTAGCGCATTTCTGAGGACTGGTGCAGCATGAGAAAAATCTTGGAGACGGGAGTTGGAGGTTCGAAATATCGCGGATGTGAATCTGAGGTCGTTAGCAGAACGTAGAGCGCGAGTAGGGTGGTAGACAGAGATGAGGGAGATGTAAGGAGGTGCAGCACTGTGGAGAGCTTTGTGGGAGAGAGTAATATGTTTGAATTTAATTCTGGAGAGTATGGGCAACCGGTGCAGTGACTGGCAGAGAGTAGAGGCGTTGGTGTAGCGGTTGGTCAGAAAGATGAGCCTGGCTGCTGCATTAAGGATAGATTGGAGAGGGGAAAGTTTAGTGAATGGAAGACGAGAGTGAATCAGAGAGACAAGGAGAGTTTTGGCCGTTTCCACAGTAAGAAAACGGCGGATTCTGGAGATGTTTTTAAGGTGAAAGTGATTGAATGTGAGAAGAAAAGGAAAGATCTGAGTCGAAAATAACCCCACGACAGTGGGCGTGCTGCCTAGGAGTTATGGTAGTGCCACACACTGAGATGGATACATCAATTTTAGGGAGGTTAGTAGATGGTGGGAACACAAGGAGCTCAGTTTTAGAAAGACTCAGTTTCAGATAGAGAGAGGACATGATGTTAGAGACAGCGGATAGACAATCACTGGTGTTTTGCATTAAAGCAGGGTTGATGTCATGGGAAGAGGTATATAATTGGGTGTCATCAACGTAGAGATGATACTGGAAGCCAAATCTGCTGATGGTTTGTCCAATAGGGGATGTGTAGAGCGAAAAGAGGAGCAGATCTAAGACTGATCCCTGAGGAACCCCGATAGCAAGGGGAAGGGGAGAAGAAGTAGAACCAGCAAATGACACACTGAACGAGCGGTTACAGAGATAGGAGGAAAACCAAGAGAGAGCAGTGTCTTTAAAGGAACAGTGTCATCACAATTTTTTTTTTCATATGTTAAAGATGTTAGTGCTTTATTAAAAACGTTTATATTTATTTGTGTGTTTGTGTTTAACTTTTTCTTATTTTTACACTTTTTCTTCCCTATGGGGGCTGCCATTTTTTGTTCCATTTCTGTATGTGTCGATTAACGACACATACAGACATGGAATACGGCAGCCACAGTCCCATAGGGACTGCGAACGGCTCCCGTCCCATCCACTTCTGTGTACGGCGTCTGTGTGGGAACTGCGCATGCGCTGCTCCCACACAGTCCAATTTGAAATTGGCGCCGTCCGGCGCCATTTTCCTGTGGACCGGAAGTCGCGGCCGGACAGTAAGATTACTACTTCCGGTCGCGGCTTCCGGACTTGTGCACTTGGACCAGCGGCAGCAGACGGAGCGGACGGGCCGGAGGGAGCCGCGGCGGCAGGAGCAGGTAAGAGATTTCAATGTATGTTCGTGTTTGTGTACGTTTACTACTGTATGTAAACCTACTACACTGTGTGTTAGCTCAAAAAATGGCGACACACAGTGTAGGAGGTTAGACCGTTCAAACCCCTCGTTTATCCCGGCACTAGCCAGGATAAAGGAGGGGGGGATGCTGAGAGCTCACTAGAGCGAGGGCTTTTTACCCAATTTTGCAATGCTGCAATTTTGGGAATAGCTCCATCTAGTGACCAGCAATGGGAAATATTATAAATTAGAATCTAATTTATAATATTTCCTGACTCGTGAAAAAAATAAAAAAAATGTGAACAATGTTTAATCACCTACACACTAAATGTTTAATTAAAAAAAACAAAACATGTTTTTCTGGCAACACATTCCCTTTAAGGACAATAGAGTGGAGCATGTTAAGTAGGAGTTGGTGGTCAAAGGCTGCAGAGAGATCCAGAAGAATCAGTAGAGAGTATTCGCCGTTAGATTTAGCCGCCGAAAGATCGTTTGAGACTTTAGTAAGTGCAGTTTCTATGGAGTGTAGAGTGCGGAAACCAGATTGTAAGGGGTCAAGAATTGAGTTAGCAGCGAGATAGCGGATAAGGCGAGAGTAAAGAAAGTGTCCCAGGAGTTTGGAGATGAAGGGCAGATTAGAGACTGGTCGGTAGTTAGCAGCGCTGGATGTGTCAAGAGTTCGTTTTTTCAGTAATGGGTTTATAATGGCATGTTTAAAAGAGGAGGGAAAGATTGCAGAAGAAAGGGAGAGGTTAAGTTAGGTTTTGGTCAGGTGACTAGTGAAAGCCGGGGAGAGGGACTGGGAGGAGGTGTGAGGCGATAGGGTCAATAGGACAGGTAGTGGGACGAGGAGAGGAGCCTAGAAACTTCTTCTGTTATTGGGTCAAATGCTGAAAGTAAAGAAGAGGGAGTGCGGGAGGGAAGGGGATCGATGATATTAGGGAACTGCGAGATAATATTATGCCGAATGTTGTCAATTTTAACTTTAAAATAAGTGGCCAGGTCTTCAGCACGGATATCTGTGAAAGGTGTCTGCAGATTAGAACTAAGGAGGCAGTCAAAAGTATCAAAGAGGCATTTTGGATTATTAGTTGCAGAGATGAGAGAAGTGAAATAGACTTGTTTGGCTCTGTGAAGGGCAGAGTTGTAAGTTCGCAGCATAAATTTGTAATGGAGGAAGTCTGCTGACAAGTGCGATTTTCTCCACAGTCGTTCGGCACATCTCGAGAACCGCTGAAGAAAGCGGGATTGAGGCGTGTGCCAGGGTTGTGGACGTCTTTGCTGGGTAGTGTGGAGTGTAGGCGGGACTGCTTCACCCAAAGCATTTTTGAGAGTGTTAGTTATTGTAATGTTTGGAGGCCAGATTGTGACATGAGAGGGAAGAGATGGGGGACAATGTGGACTGTAGACCGTCTATGAGTTTCTGAGTGTTAATGACATGTAGATTTCTGTATGTCTGAAACGTAGGCATGACCTGAGAAGGCAGAGAATATTTGATAGTAAAGGAGAGAAGGTTGTGGTCATAGAGCGGGAGAGGAGAGTTATTAAAGTCAGAAACTGAGTAGAGCCGGAAGAAGACCAGATCAAGAGAATGCCCATCTTCATGTGTAAGAGAATTAGTAAGTTGTAACAGACCTAGGGAGGAGGTTAAAGATAGAAAACTGGGAGGCAGATGAGAAGATTGGGTTATCAATGGGGACGTTAAAGTAACCCATGATGAGAGTTGGTGTTTCAGATGATAGGAATTGTGGAAGTCAGGCAGCAAAATGATCCAGGAATTGACGCGGTGAGCCCGGGAGGGGGGGGGGGGGCGGAAGACACTGCCACTCGGAGTGAGAATGGGCGAAAATGTCTGAGGGTGTGGAATTAAAAAGATGGAAATGTGAGTGAGGGTACGGGGGGAATGACCTGGAGAGCGCAGTGTGGGGGAAGGAGTATACCTACTCCTCCACCCTGCCTGTTCTCAGATTTGGGGGCATGAGAGAAATGGAGACCACCATAAGATAGAACTGCAGGGGAACAGGTGTAGCCATGTTTCTGTAATAGCCAGGAGATTGAGAGAGTTAGAATGGAATAAGTTGCGAATAAAGGTGAGATTGTTGCACACGGACCGAGAATTCCAGAGCGCACAGTTAAAAGAGACAGGAGAAGACATACAAGGATGGTAAGAATATTAGCAGGGTTTCCATGTGTGGCATGTAAGGGATTGAGGTTAGGAGAAGAAAAGGGAGGACCCGGGTTGGGAGAGATGTCCCCTGCAGCTAATAGCAGGAGAATAGAGAGAGAGTCTGCAAATGGTTCAGTGATTTATAGGAGTGACTTTTGTGTTGAGCAGTTGGATGAGATGGTTTAAGGTGATTGAGGAAAGTGAGTAGTGCATGGGAGCTGTACATGGGCGAGGGAAGGAGAGAGGGACTGATGTGGATAGAGTTAAGCAAAGGCCTAAATGGGCGATAGGATTGTAAACAAACAACAGCTATAATGATGAGTGAGGAAGTAAATATGGTGTGAATGTTTTCGGATTGAAAACCGGAAAAATGTCCAAAGTATAAATTATAATGTAAAAAGTTTGTTAGTTTAGTTTACACATACAGGGAAAGTGACAAGTAAGCTAAGGGTCATGTATAACTGCAGCAACACTTTTCCAATATGACACTTAGAGATACCTTCTGCACTCATGCCACCCCTGCACGAGTGCCTTCCCCTTATGCTACAACTAAATTTATAGGGGATTAGATATGCCATCCATTTGTATCAGTTATGCATTGTTTTCGTCAGGGGAACCATAGGTTTCCGTTTGCATCACCATTGATTTCAATGGTGACGGATCCGGTGCTAATGGTTTCACCATTGTTAAAGGGCTCCGTCGTTTTGACAGAATGAATAGCGCAGACGACTACGGTATTGATTCCGTCAAAATGATGGTACCCTTGCACAGCGATAACAAACGGAAATCATTTGCACTGGATCCATCGCCATTGAAATCAATGGTGATGCAAGCGGAAATCTATGGTTTCCGTTTGGATTCCATTCATGGGTTCCCCTGACGGAAAGCTCCGACGGAGCCCATGAACGCAGATGTGAACGAAGCCTTATTGTGTTGGAACTTAACTGTCTAGCTCAAGCCCGCTACTCTATGCTCCATGAGAAGAGAGGCTGAAGCGCCGTAGTATGAGTGGGAAGGGAGCCTGGTCATCCTCAGTGCCCAGGTGTTATTTTATCATTTACCAACAGTTCATTGACCGTGCATTGCCAGCAGAAGGTTCCTATCATGAGTCCAGAGATGTCGCCTTCTGTGCAGGTAGGAATGTTGGCGATTTAGTTTGATATGCAGAACAGGAACAAGTCCCTTGGCGTGAAGTTCACTGACTGCACCTTTCCAAGTGCAGAAGTCTTTACATTACTGCCATAGTGACACCTTTAACCCTTTCTAAACCTGCTCCTATATAATAAAAGCAGTCAAACACTCCAGAGCATTGTTGCCATAACATTCTAGCTCAGGTCTACGAGTAGTCAAAGTGAAAACTGCCTTCCCAGCTGCGTCTCAGCAAAAACTAGGGGGCACCGCTATGTTTGAGATCCACTAGTTTAGCTCACTGCTCACTCAAAAACTACCGACATATACGTTAAACAGAGGCCTGTGACGGATGCCATACAGTGGCATTCGTGTTAAAAAAAAAAGTATACTTTTTACTGTATTTCGTTGTATAGAATAACATGGCGTACTAGGCTGTTCCATACTTTATATTAGCGGAGACCAAAAAGACAATCTTTTGGCCTCCGTCGGGCTAGTGTAGCCCTATGGACAAGTTTCGTGTGCATGTCAGGAGCTTTCCTGGTGTACACACTAAACGTACATCACAAACTTGGTGTGAACTTGGCTTTAAAAGCTACCCACATACATCCCATTTATAAATGATACTTAAAGGGTTATTTTGCAAAATATGTTTTTTTTAACAGTTTGTACAAATAAGGAATCTAAAATATGAAACATTTAATGCAGAATGCTGACAATGCACAAATAAGAAATTCCACCATTCTCAGAAATTAAACCATCACAACTTGTGCAATCGCATTTTTATGATTTTTACTACATTACCCTCCTGAATAAATATATACATACATATAGTTTTTTTTTGCAACACACACAAGATACTGATATACATTATTGTGGAGTAGGTAGTACTAAAGCAATATTCCCAGAATCGACAATTATCACCGATCTATAGTAAAGGTTTTAAGTGTCAGATCGCTGGAGGCCCCACTTATGGGACCCCTACTGATCGTGAAAATGGGGGTCCCAAACCCCCAGTCTCTCATAACTGTGGTGGTGAAATAGAGCGCCAGTCGAGCATGCACAAGTCCACTCATATAATGTTTGCGGGACTAATGAAAACAACCAAGCGCTGTACTCAGCTGTTTGTCATTCCCATAGACTTTGAATGGAGCAACAATGCGCATGATCGACTGTTGCACCATTTAATGTCCTTCTCGCGATCAGTGGGGGTCTCAGCGGTGGGGCCCCCAGCGATCAGTCAATTATCACTTGTCCTGTTTCTGGGAATACCACTTTAAAGAAAGTCTGTAATATTGTGGACTGTTTTTATTCCCTCCAAAATTATAGTAGATTTGAAGCATTATATTACTTTTTAAAAATGGACACAAATTTTTCAAACATTTTATGCTAATCTAATAGTATGCCTGATATAGATCAACTTTGTCATTTACTACGCTTGTTCCCTATCATTGCCCTGAACAAGCAAATGCTTGTTCATGGCTGATCGTATAGTTTATGCAGCATTAAATATTATCGTTGTCGGCAGCACGTCTCCCTGTGTGACGAGTGGTCGTAGTAACGATTGCTCGTAACCATGCATTACTCCTTGTGAAAGGAGCAAATGAGTGCTGAACAACGAGCGGTCGTTGATCGACGCTCGTTTGCATGCTCATTTCAGGCCGTGTAAGAGGATCCTTGCTGTTAAAATTTAGTTGTTTTGTATCTGCAAATATTCTGCTGTCCAACCCGTTGTCAAACCAAATCTTTCCCTAGTTACACAACAGCGGAGACTGACTGCAGAAGGTGGGGGGGGGGGGGGTTTCTGTCTCTTTATGGCCCTGCCAATAAAAGTCTATGGAGAGGGGAGAGGGAGCAGAGTAAGAAAGACACACAGAGGTGCACAGTAGCTTCAGGTAAGAGTTATAGCTCATCTCAGTGTTGGATTGCCAGCTACACTGCTTATTACTGCTATATAATCTGCTCCATGCTGCTGCAGCTTCTATAGATGTGATAGATAGAGATTGTATAGCATGATTCTTCTCGATGTATGCAGTGTATGCAAGACATGATAGCAGTTAGGCTCTGCCCACTGGCTCAGAGACCACGGAGAATTAGAGATAAAGCCTGCAGAGGGGAAAACTGCGTAAAAATGCAAATACAAGTCATATAATGGCCATAAATAGTGTTATCCCTCATGTACACACATATGACAGCTTATTCTGAAAAGTTAGGTATGGTTTAAGTGAATATGATTCATTAGGAAAAATTCTCAGGAATTGAGGTTGACCTACTGGAAATGAGATTTATTGGAAATTCTGTTTTTGTCGACATAATTAAAGGGAACCTGTAAGCAGTTTTGAGGTCTCAGAGCAAAGAGTGGCACAAGTAAATACTGCGCCATGGGAAATCAAAACGTGCAAGTTGCATAATTACTCTCCCCTATAGCACCCCGACATCAGTTTTGAGGCCCCACTGCTGACAAGTTCCCTTCAAAGTTTTTACGGTCTGTGCCTATAGACTATGGTCAACATTTATTAATGTACTTGAGCCTTTTTGCACTGCCTTTTACTGCAAAATAAAGTTTAACATGCCATGTGACATATTTATTAAGCATTTGTGCCATGCAAAACAGTTGCAAATGAGAAAAAAAAATAAAAAATAAAAAAGTCTAATCTCTACTCCACACAGACCCTGATATAGGAAAAAGTGGAGTAAATGTTAGCCAGTGTGAAAGTTAATGGCAGTGGTGTATGTTGTGACAGATTTATCAAAAGAAGCAAATAGATAGTCTTAAATTTGTCGCAACGTCAATAAAATAGTTTGGCTTTAACTTACACTTTGACTAAAATGACGCTACTTTTGATAAACGTGTGCCTATATGTGACGGCTACATGAAGGCAGGTTTTTAGAGTGCAGGAGGCTTGCTCGTATTCAAATCCAGGACCTCAGTACTTCAACATTGCTAACCATTGAGGCACTGTGCGAAAATACAATTTTGCAATAATTTTACTTGCGTTATTATGAGATCAGCTGCGCAAAAATAAAACCAGATTCCTTCACTTCGGTAGTTCTGCTTTTTGCAGGAGACTACTACCAGAAAAGAACGAGATAGACCAGGAATCCTGCATGAAAATTTGCAATTACAAAACGTGGGAAGTCATTGTTAAATTGAGGCATAGAAAAGGTCAGCCAGAAAAAGGGATTATAGTTCTATTTCTAGCATGTTGAAGCGTCCATGGCCGTGGGCCGTCCGGTTTTCTTACCTCTCGACGCCCGCAGCCATGGATCTGTGAGCGCTGGTCCCCATCTCCTTCCTAGGAGACGCCAGCGCTCACTTCCGCTCCGGTCCACTGTGTCCCGTAGGGTGCATGCGCACGCTCGTGCCCGCTCTTAAAGGGCCAGCGCGCACACGTAAAAAATCATCATCATCAACTCACATGATTTCATGGACTATAAGAAGGCCTCTGCCCCTCTGATCCTTGCCTGAGTGTTGTTTGTCATATCCTAGTTCGTCTAAGCAAATGGTCTCCTAGTGTTTTCCAGTTCGTGTTCCCTGCGCTATCCTGTTCTAGTGACGTGCTGTAGTCGTGCTGTGCTGTATCTACATCTGTCCTTCTGCTCCACGCCTGACGTCTACCCGCTGCCTAGTCCCAGCCGAGCCTGCCTTGCTACTGCCCGAGCTGCCACAGGTACCTTATACCAACTGTGAACTGCACCCTATTAGCCAGCTGCCATACCGACAAGGCAGTACGGCCCAGTGGGTCCACGAACCCAACGTGACACATGTCCTATGCATTATCAAATGAATGTTGTATTCTATGGTGGATCTAATTTATTATGTGCACCATTAATATTATGACTACATCCAAGTATAGACACAATCCTCACATTTTATACACACATATATTATTTAAATGGTTAGAGCACATAACCTTGGTCTAACTGACCCAAATCATTTAGCCGAAAAGCAATAACATAACAATGAATTGTATTACTATTTTAAGAATGCTGTAAATAGTATGAAAAACATACACGTGTATCAACACTTCCCCATAACATACAAATGAGCAGAATATAAGCTATGTAAAATATATTATGAAAATTCTCAGCTCATTGGAATAGACAATTAAACTTAGTAAAAGAGGAATAGGACAACCCAAAAAAAAGTGACCGAATACTACTATAGAAACCATAAACATACCATTGAGAACCCGGACGATTCAAAAACGAGAGAAGACGGAAGTACTAGATTTTTTTATATCGGGAGTAAAATAGGTTTTCTAAATACGAAAATCAGCAACAAATATGCAACATTTGCACATGGCCTTGGGCCCGCTGCACACAACCGTAGTGGTTTTGCGAGCCACAAAACCATGGATCCGTTGCAGTCCATTTGACGGCAAAAAAACCTTTGTGGTGCATCCGTGTGTCATCCGGATTCATGGATTTGCAACAAAAATAAAAAATGATTTCACCAGTATAGTGAAGCTGTAAATCCAAACCATAAAATTACCTGTCCTGAGTTTTTGCGGTCCGAATTCGCAGCCCCAGAACGGATCCTTGAAAACCACATGTGCATGGGGCCAAAGAAATGAATGGGTCCGCAATTTATACGGAAAAATACGGTTAAATTGCGGAAGCAAAAGAACAGTCATGTCCTTACAGTGAAGAACTTTTATCACCTTGATTGATCCTTCTTTCCCATTTGCAAGGTGAATTTTTTTTTATGTAGATTCAGTCTCTTTTTAAAATGGTGTTCAATTGTGAACACACACATGAACCCTTGTTAATCTTTCCTCAGAACGGAGGTGCTCCATGCAACTTATCAATTTTTTTTTTGCCCTACTTTGCACTTTTTTCCGGGGTGCCCGTACACATTAAAAGAAAGTCAGCCGAACCCACTGATTTCTGTGGGACCACCGACTATCTTATGCGTATGGCAGGTGTCGGAAGAAATAAGAAATCGGGTATGCTGGCTTATTGCCATCTCCCCAATAAAAAAAAAACATACACAATCGGCCCATTCTTAATGAAGATATTTTTTTTTAATTGATTCATTGCTTTCTTAAAGTCACAATTTTTATGCAATTCCATGCAGTACACAAAGATCTACCAGAATACTATTTTAAAAACAAAAGTTGAGCTTAAAAAAGGAACAACAAACTCCCAAAAGCCAGGCAAAACAAAACATTATGTGCATTATTTACTTGTATCTGGATCGGACTACCATGTGTGTACAGTCCATTTCCTAACACTGAAGAGGTAATTATTTTTTTTTAATGCATCTTACACATAAATAAAAAAAATCGAAATATAGCGGTGTAAGTATTTTTTTTTTTTAATTGATCTCCCAACACCCTTTTTTCTGAACTAGATAACGCAGCTAGTGCTGGTTATCTTTTCTGAAAGGGGGCGTGAGCGGCTCAATCAAGCAGCTCATCTCTATTAGTGCGCACTCCTGACGTTACTAGCTAATCTAGTTCTAGCAGCATCGGGAATAGACGCTTTAAAGGAAAGTGTCCCCTTTAATGGAGATGGAGGGGTGTTATGTGTAATGTGTGTGTGTATATCATATATATATATATATATATAATATTAATATATTAATGTCCCATGAGCCAGGTCCGCTCTCTCTGTTCCTGCTCGCCCACACCAACGGACCTCCTCTCCTGTTCTCTCCCAGGCTCACTGCTCCACCGACA
This sequence comes from Rhinoderma darwinii, assembly GCF_050947455.1. Taxonomy (NCBI): domain Eukaryota; kingdom Metazoa; phylum Chordata; class Amphibia; order Anura; family Rhinodermatidae; genus Rhinoderma; species Rhinoderma darwinii. The sequence goes on along the minus strand of NC_134687.1, from coordinate 126,882,967 downwards.
TCTTCCGCTCTCTGCACGGACGCTCCTCGACAATAACAATCCCCTGGACAACGAGCGCTAAGTATCCACGTGCAGCAGCAGCTACACACAACCCTCTCTCCCCTACATAATGAGCATTTCCCCTCGCATACCCTTGCTTCTCCCCCCTGTACAATGAGCATTTCCCTGGTTTAATCCTTCTCCCCACTAGCCCCCCACAACGAGCGCATCTTCCCCTATACAACGAGCAAACCCATTAACCCTTTATACCTACACTTCCCTGGTTAAACCTTTCCCACAATTTACCTGTATGTCCCCTGGTACACGTTAACCCGATTCCCCTTGTTCCTTGTTAACACTTTAGTGTACAAGGAAAGTTATAGCTAGGAGGGAGACAGAAACAGCGTGTGTGTATTGTATTTATATGTACATTTAGATAAGTGAGTGGTGGTATAGAATAGAATTGTGATACCTTGTTTATAGTACTGTGCCATGTGTACTCAATACATATTAAGTTATTATGTGTATTGGGATACACTGATCCCATACGGTGATTATTTACTGTGTTTGGTGTATTTTATATCTAAGTGTGATTACTGTTTGTATTAATAAACATTAACTTTATTTACTATACAGTCGTATACACTTAGCAGCAAAGCGATTAGATTGCCGTTAATACCAGAAAAAGGTAGGGGAAACTAGGCATAACCCTAGTGACCCTGATATAAAGGAGGTAGTAAGAGTGGGCGACTCTAGCCAGTGAACCCCACTATTACACCAGCCCTTTTACAGACGCATTAGAACCATCGTCTCAGCCAGGCATGGTAAGCGTGGTTGAGACGTCTCCACTGTCTTCCCGCCCATATTGTTTTGTCCCCACCCTAATTTATGTTGTACAGTTGCCACATAAATTGGGGTTCCCTCTAGGAGTGGAGATCCTCGCCAAAGCTTTGGCAGCGCTATGGCTGGGGATCCCAGTGCTAGACTCCTACTGGGGACTCCTACTGTGATAACTGGCTCCAGGTTTAGTGCACATGACCTGGAGCCGACCGCTAATATGCATACAGCTGAGAGGTGGCTGGGCCGGAATCTAATGCGCATGCATGTATAAGCGCGTTCACGCTAACACTGCCATCCTCTCTTAAGGAAGGAAAGGAAATCATTGCACAAGAGCGGCCGCTACTATAGGAAATCAGTGGAGGCCGGATCCGTAGACAACGAGCAATAAACAAAAAGGGATGGACAGCGACATGGAGCACGGATAAAGAAAACATCATTTTGATAAAGAAAGGTATTTACAAAAATGAATAACTTTAAAACAGGTTGAGCTTAATAGCTACATTTATGAAGTTGGAAAGAACCCTTTAATAATATATACTTTTTTATAATAGCAAAGCTTGCATGCAGGAATATCACGCAGAAGCCAGCCATGCTGACTATTTTCAGCTATACAGTCCATTAGAGAGTAGTTTGGCTGGCACGAGACCCATACATCACACCATTGAATGGATTAATGAAAACAAAAGTGGCAGTCTAGAACAAAAAGGCAGCTGAACTGATCTGCAGGGATCTCATTGAAAGCAACAACGGCATTAGAACTCAGAGGCCTCTTGTCGTCTTTGACGATGCCAGCCAACCCGTACACAACCTGGGTTTTCCACAGCGGGCTGCCTGTTAGAGACACCTCCATTGAGAATCAGTACAATGTCGTACACAGGCCAACATCACAGTTGCTGAATAGCAATGAGTTATGTGAAAGTGTTTTGCTATTTACAGGAACAGGTGAAATGAGGCTCAACCACAAACAGCACAACAAAACTCTCCATCATCTGTATCATTTTCAATAATTCATTTTAGCTTCAATCTTCAAGATCTTAAAGGGGTTTTCCCAAGATACATTTTTATATTGTAAAGATCTGCTCCACACTAACATTGGAATTTACTTACTTTATTAAAAGTTATTGCCTATCCCCATGCATTATGTGACAAAATATTTTCTTCTTCCTCTTGTGGCACGCTGTATACTGATGGCATGGGCTAGGAGCGAATAGTCCTAGCAGAGTATACGGCACGTCACTAATGATGTTTTATTTCAGGTTGTTTATTTTTACAGCGGGGGAACGCGCACGTGTGGTCCCCGCCACACTCTCTAATAGAGATTTATCAGCGGATGTGCTGATATGTTTAGCCTGCACAAAGCCTTCTGGGGAATGAAGTCTCAGCAGGAAGCGGAGTGCACAAACAGACCAGCAGCAAGTACTGAGCCTGTTTTGGCCTTGTGGACGCAGACAATTTTTTCAAATCTGACATGTGTCACTGTATGTGGTAATAACTTGGGAATGCTTTTACCTATCCAAGCGATTCTGAGATAGTTTTCTCGTGACATATTGTACTTTATGTTAGTGGAAAAATGTGATCAATAAATTCAGTATTTGTTTGTAAAAAAAATACCAAACTTTAGAGAAAATGTTAAAAAATTTGCATTTTTCTACATTTATCGGCTTGTGAAACAGATGGTAATACCACACAAAATAGTTATTAATTAACATTTCCCATATGTGTACTTCATGTTGGCATAGTTTTTTTGAACATTCTTTTTTTTTTTTCTAGGACGTTACAAGGCTTAGAACTTTAGCAGCAATTTCCCACATTTTCAAGAAAATTTCCAAAACCTATTTTTTTATAGGTACCAGTTCACTTCTGAAGTGGCTTTGAGGGTCTTATATTATTCGAAAACCCCATAAGTCACACAATATTAAAAACTGCACCCCTCAAAGTTTTTAAAACAGAATTTAGAAAGTTTTTTTAACCCATTAGGTGTTTCACAGGAATTAAAGCAAAGTAGAGGGGAAATTTACAAATTTCTTTTTTTTTGTCAGAAAATTCATTTTAATCCATTTTTTCTGTAACACAAAAGGTTTTACCAGAGAAATGCAACTCAATATTTATTGCCCAGATACTGCCGTTTTTAGAAATATCCCACATGTGGCTCTAATGTGGTAATGGACTGAAGCACAGGTCTCAGAAACAAAGGATCACCTAGAGGATTTTGGGGCCTCCTTTTTATTAGAATATATTTTAGGCACCATGTTAGGTTTGAAGAGGTTTTGTGGGGCCAAAATAGTGGAAACACCCACAAAAAGACACCAATTAGGAAACTACACCCCTCAAGGAATTTATCAAGGGGTATAGTGAGCATTTTAATACTACAGTTTTTTTGCTGAATTTAGTAGAATTCGTCCGTAAAAATTAAAATCTAAATTTTTTCCAATAAAACTTAGAAATTATCAATTTTTACAAGGAATAAAGAAGAAAAAGCACTGCAAGATTTGTAAAGCAATTTCTCCTGATTACGTAATGCCCCATAGATGGTAGTAAACGGCTGTTTGGACACACGGCAGGGCTCAGAAGGGAAGGAGCGCTATTTGGCTTTTGGAGCTCAAGTTTGCTGGATTGGTTTTCGGGTGTCAGGTCGCATTTGCAAAGCCCCTGCGGGACCAAATTAGTGGTCACCCCCCAGAAGTGACCCCATTTTGGAAACTACAGCCCTAAAAAGAATTTATCTAGGTGTATAGTGAGCATCATATACAGATGACCTAACCTGTGGGTGGGTTATCAGTATGAAACACCACCCCATTAAAGAGGTTGTCCAGTGAAATAAAATTGATGGTCTATCCTCAGAATAGGCCATCAGTTTTATTTCACTGGACAATTCCTTTAACTGCTCTGTGAGATTTCCTGCTTGTGAGTTGGAAGAGTCCACTGTGAGGGGGGAGACGGTATGTGTGCAGCATGTAAACACAGGGAAGATCTGTGCTGTTATCTTACTACATTCTGGATGATGTTCTATTAGCAGCTACGTTAGATGGATTTTTGTGTATTATGGAGAAGTAGAAGGCTAGAAGAAGAAGCAGCAGAGCTAAATCCTGCCACAGCTTTCTCTTCAGTGTTGTGTGACTTCTACTGGTTCTGTGTGTATGTAGTGAGAGACTCAGATCAACCCTTTAGAAGCAGCTTTATGCTCCTCCTAGCACCTTGACCCTCAGCTAGCTGGGATGCATAATACACAGGGAAATCTTCGTACATGGCTGAAAAATAACAATATTTTGTACGAAGTAAAGCTTTGCTGGTTTGCTGCCTATTAAGATACATTGGAGAATTAATCAAGTTTGAGATTTGCTTTTCGGGAATTTGAGAAAAATAGGGGAATTGATTCTCCCATTGTATTCTGTGGACCAGCAAATTGACAAACGGAAAAATTGATTCTCTCACCCCGAATACTGGGCAGAGCGGAGCACAAGGCTCCCCTTTGTCATTTAGATGCAGTATAGAATCATCTCCACCCCGCACAGTTGCTACACTCTGCTGAAATAAAAGTAAAAACGGTGTCCTGCAATACTAAGGGAGATCCTCTGTGCTGCTAATGATATGGATTTGAGTTTAAGTATTATTATAAAGTCTTAAAATGTCATCTACTGTCACTTTTTGTGTTTTTCTCAGAACAGACGGGTTCTCTTTAATTATGAGACGCCTGTAATTGGGTTGTTTTGTGACTCGAGTCGCGTAAACATTCATGTTTGGCTTGGCCAAGGGTATTTTTTTTCTGATAGCGACAAGGGGATAAGTGACTGACAGACACATCTGGCTCTGCTTGTAGGAAAACACAAGAATCCAACCTCTTGGATCATTTTCTTCTATCTGGAGGGTTCTTTACACCGTGCCACAGACATCAGATTGTTGTGGATCTAATTCAAATTGTTGGATTTATTACCAGCATTAGAATTGGCTTTGCAAATCTTTCCAAAACTGATTTCATAACTTTTTCATTCGTACAATTTCCTTATCGTTGAATAGTGTTTTGTAGACACTTTTTGGAGTTTAGATCCAATAGGGCTGGTTGTGATCAATCATCTGAAAGGTATTATTCTGTAAAGTGACCACATTTAATAATTAACAAGACTTCATGCACGTGGCAGAACAGTGTGCAGGAGGCTATACTGCGGCACCCAGAGTTGGGTGCAGCTATACACTGAAGAGCGGCAGAGACTACGTGTGCTGTTGTATGCAGGAGATATTGCTTCTAGGGGAGAATAGCTCATTAAAGGGGTATTCCGGTTACTGGCTGTTCTTTTCAAAAATTGCAACTAAGTAATCATACACATGTAAGGGCCTGTTCACATCACCGTTCGCTTTCCATTCCGGGGCTCAGTCGGAGGTTTCAGTCGCGTGAACCCTGCAACGGAAAGTGAAACCACAGCTTCTGTTTCAGTCACCATTGATATCAATGGTGACGGAAACATTGATAATGGTTTCCGTTTTAACAACGGAATCAATAGCTGAGTCGACTGCGCTATTGATTCCGTCTGAACTTTTACAACGGTCCATATTCAAGTAACTGGAATACCCACTTAATACAACATACGATGGGAGTATGGCTCTATTTCTTTTGTTGGACTTGTATCTCTTATGCGGGTTTATGTACAGTAAGGCCTTAACGCACCTCTATGGGGCCCTATTATACTAAGACATAATACAGCCCTGCACATAAAGCTTTACAAAAGGCACCCATACATATTAGAAAGCTATCAGCTGATTAAATAGCATCCCCATGAACAAGGACGTTGGGCCAAGTTGACTATATACGTTAGGGGCTGTTCACATATGTCCGTTGCTCCTGTCGGTTTCCCTCCGGCATGTTGCAGAACAGCCGGAGGGAAACGGATGCTAGAACGGATCCCATAGCTTTCTATGGGATCTGTCCTGGCACAGGGGACATTAAATTGTGGCTCCGTACGGCGCTGGACCTGTGCAGGAGCCGGATCCAAAAACGTTACCTGCAGCGTTTTTGGGTCCGGCTCCCAGGGCCGCTCGACGCGGTATCCTATCCATTTTAACTGTGGCCGACTGAACGCCGGGCGCTGCCGCAGGCACCTTCTTGCAGCACCCGACGGGAAGGCGGCCGGAGGTATGTACCGCTGAGTTGAATCCAATTCTAAAGCAGGGAACCATCAGCTCGCTGCTTCAGAATTAGTTCAGACCGGAGGAGCAGAGGGAGCCCCTCCACTTGCCGAGGACTCCCCGGGCACAGCGCTACTTTAAGCGCTGTGCTCGGGAAAGCCCTTGACGTCACTGTCCATATTGAGCGCAATCACCGTTGCCGATGATCTGGCCAGGGATTACGGTCCATATATGGACATTGACGTCAAGGGCTCCTCCTGGAGCAGAATCCCCGGCCAGAGTCGGCAACGGGGATTCCGCTCAAGGAGTAGCCGCTGACGTCACTGTCCATATATGAACAGTGGCGTCTGAGGCTCTTCCTTGAGGGAATCCCCGGCCACAGCGTCGGCAATGCTGTGGCCAAGGATTCCATTACGGGAGTAACCTAGGACATCACTGTCCATATATTGACAGTGGCATCAGGGGGTCCTCCTTGTGGGAATCCCTGGCCACAGCGTCGGCAATTCTGTGGTCAGGGATTCCTCTGCTAGGGGGAGCTTCAGTGGTGCTAGCAACAGGGGAAGGGGGGTGCTATAAACAGTGGGGGGTGGTGCTATCTACAGGGGGGTGCTGTGTGGCTCAATCTATAGGGGATGCTGTGTGAGGTGCCATCTACAGGGGGCTGTGTGACTATTTACAGGGGGTAATGTGGCATTATATACAGAGGGAACTGCAGCATTATCTACAGGGGGGATGTGTGGCACTATCTACAGGGGAAGGGGGATAGCGCTATATACAGTGGGGGTGGCGCTATTTACAGGGGTGCGCTGTGTGGCGCCATCTACAGTGGGCGCTGTGTGGCGCCATCTACAGTGGGCGCTGCGTGGCGCCACCTACAGTGGGCGCTATGTGGCGCCACCTACAGTGGGCGCTGCGTGGCGCCACCTACAGTGGGCGCTGCGTGGCGCCACCTACACGGTATACTGTGGCATTCTATACAGAGGGCACTGTAGCATTCTATACAAAGGGCACTGCGGAATTATCTACAGAGGGCACTGCGGCATTATCTACACATGAAATTCATTTGTTTTTAAAAATTTGTCAAAAATGGAAAACACGGACACTGTACGGATACAAAACAGATGCAAAACGGCTATCAAAAACGGATCTAGACAGCCGTTTTTAACGGCCGACACCCGATCCCTGTTGTGTGAATAGAAACAACAGCAATCCCTGTGTGGTGGGTAGGAGATGCGGGGTGGGATTGGGTAGCTGTAAAGGCGCCAAAAACTAGCTACTCCCTGAAGTTAGGGCTAGTGTTTGGCGTCTTTGCAGGCTCACAAGGCTGCTTCGAAGATCTGATCTGTGGTGAGGTCAGTGGACAGCAGCTGCCTTCTGGGCTCTCTCTCTTGGCTCCGTCCCTGACGTTGTACTGAATATGACATTACAATGTGTGTGTCAGACTTCAGTGTAGCGCTAAGGCTGTAGCAGAGAAGGAGAGCCCTGACATGGTACACAACAAGTATCTAATCTATCATGTATCCAATCTATCACAAGCTATGCACCACTCTGATAAAATTGGCGTATTTTCAGATCCATTGTGGTAAAAACGGATGGCAAAAACTGATGACAACTAAAAAAAAACTGATGGTTTTGTAGTAATAAACGTGAAAAAGCCAGATGGCAACTGATACATTTTTGCATCAGTTTTTGCATTAGTTGTAATCACTCAAAAATTATGCTGATGCAACTGATATATGTGAACACACCCTTATTCCAGTAAAGCTGGGGAAATAAGTGCCTGTTCACATCAGCGTTTGCTTTCCGTTCAGGGGTTCCGTCTGAGGTTTCCGTCGTTGAACCCCGCAACGGAAAGTCAAACAGAAACCACAACTTCCGTTTGCATCACCATTGATATCAATGGTGACGGAAACACTGCTAATGATTTCCGTTTGTCCCCGTTCTGGCAGGTTTCCGTTTTTTTAGACGGAATCAATAGCGGTGTCGACTGGACGGAACCCCTGAACGGAAAGTGAACGCTCATGTTTACAGGCCCTTAGTGACTGCTAGATCATTAAACCTGCCCAATCCATGGTTTTCAGACCGTATATATTATGGCCTTCCTCATATATGAAAACTAGTACAGACGACAAGAACTGTGGAGGTGTTGCTTATAGCAACTAATCTGTTTACAACTTTAATTTATTAGACCTGCTTTGAAAAAAAATTATGTTGAAATCGGATTGGTTGCTATTGGCTATACTTCCATTTCTTGCCTGCTTTCATTGTAATATAGGAGGACCTGTTCGTTATAGACAGTGTAAGGCCCTGTTCATTTGGAGAATTTTGAGGCAAATTTTGACCTGCCTGCACTTTCTTGCCACGTTTCTCGCTGCGTTTTTCGGCCGTGGTCATTCAGCGCCGTGGGCAAAAAACGGAGTGAAAGAGGCTCTCTGCCTCCCATTGATTTAAATGGGAGGTCCGAGATGGAACTGCGGGAAAAAAAAAAAAAAGAGCATGCCCCCCCCCCCACAAACAGCTAAAAGTGCGAGGGAGAAAAAAAAACGCCTCCGCCTCCCACTGAACTCAATGGGAGGCGGATTCAGGTGTGTTTTTTGGCACAGATTCCAACGTGGTTTCCGTGTGAACAGGGCCTAAGGCCTCATGCACAGCCTTCTTACAGCTACATGTTGTTCAGAGCTGTAATAGGGCAGAGCTGCATGGGACACCACTGTATCTCTGTATGCCTCTGAGGAGGCATAAGGAAGTTTTTCGTTGAATTGTATTTTTGTTGAGACATGTTTCTAAGTCTCTGAGGCCTCATGCACACGAACGTATTTTTTTTTCCTCCCATAAATACGGGTCCTTGGTCACACGTATTCGACCCGTATTGCACCATTATTTACAGACCCGTGCCCATAAATACGGGTCCGGTGTCACCAGTATTCCACCCGTATTTACGGGCACGTTTTCGCTGCAAAATTGCACTGCACTAATCGTTAGCCCTTTCTGTAGTAAAAGTAAAAGAAATTCATACTTACCCGGCCCTTGTCTTGGTGACGCGTCCCTCTTTCGACATCCAGCCCGACCTCCCTGGATGACGCGGCAGTCCATGTGACCACTGCAGCGGTCACATGGGCTGAAACGTCATCCCGGGAGGCCGGACTGGAGGAAGAAGCAAGGAGTTCTGGGTAAGTATGAACTTCTATTTTTTTTACACGTTGATCTATATTGTGATCGGTAATCACTGTTCAGGGTGCTAAAAGAGTTACTGCCGATCGTTTAACTCTTTCAGCACCCTGGACAGTGACAATCCCATGACGTTGCCTAGCAATGCTCCCGTAATTACGGGTGCACACACGTAGTCACCCGTAATTACGGGAGCCCCATAGACTTCTATGGGCCTGCCCGTGCCGTTATTACGGCTTGAAATAGGACATGTTCTATATTTTTCAACGGCACGGGCACCTTCCCGTAAGCATATGGGGAGGTACCCGTGGCCAATAGAAGTCTATGGGCCTGTAATTACGGCAATTGGAGCATCATACGGCGACACAAGGGCTGACTGCAGCTCTGCAGTATGCATGAATACCATTGTTCAAAAACCGTAAGGCCGGGTTCAAGCGTAGCGTAAATACTGCGGATTTTCAGCAACTGATTTTATTGCGGAAAATCCGCAGCATACTACAGTAGCAGCAGAGTGGATAAGATTTGAACAAATCTCATGCACACCCTGCAAAAATGATAAGCGGAAAAACAGCTCAGAAATTGATTTCTTAAATTGCAAATAACTGGAATTCTGTGCTTCTTTGTCCAGGCTGGCCACCTGGGATGATGTTTCATCCCATGTGACCGCTGCAGCCAATCACAGGCTGCAGCGGTCACATGGGATCAAACCCTCATCCCAGGAGGCCGGGCTGCAGGACGGAAGAGGGACACTTTGTCATAGCTATGGTTAAAGAGGCTCTGTCACCAGATTTTGCAGCCCCTATCTCCTATTGCAGCAGATAGGCGCTGCAATGTAGATTACAGTAACGTTTTTCTTTTTTAAAAACGAGCATTTTTGGCCAAGTTATGACCATTTTTGTAGTTATGCAAATGAGGCTTGCAAAAGTCCAAGTGGGTGTGTTTAAAAGTAAAAGTCCAAGTGGGCGTGTATTATGTGCGTACATCGGGGCGTTTTTAATACTTTTACTAGCTGGGCGTTGTGTATAGAAGTATCATCCACTTCTCTTCAGAACGCCCAGCTTCTGGCAGTGCAGATCTGTGACGTCACTCACAGGTCCTGCATCGTGTCGGCCACATCGGCACCAGAGGCTACAGTTGATTCTGCAGCAGCATCAGCGTTTGCAGGTAAGTAGCTACATCGATTTACCTGCAAACGCCGATGCTGCTGCAGAATCAACTGAAGCCTCTGGTGCCGATGTGGCCGACACGATGCAGGACCTGTGAGTGACGTCACAGATCTGCACTGCCAGAAGCTGGGCGTTCTGAAGAGAAGTGGATGATACTTCTCATCAGAACGCCCAGCTAGTAAAAGTATTAAAAACGCCCCGATGTACGCACATAATACACGCTCACTTGGACTTTTACTTTTAAACACACCCACTTGGACTTTTGCAAGCCTCATTTGCATAACTACAAAAATGGTCATAACTTGGCCAAAAATGCTCGTTTTTTAAAAATAAAAACGTTACTGTAATCTACATCGCAGCGCCTATCTGCCGCAATAGGAGATAGGGGTTGCAAAATCTGGTGACAGAGCCTCTTTAAGTATAAAACTTTTTGTTTTATTCCGTGCAGTTTTCTGCAGCGGACAATCCGGCCGAAAAACTGAATTACGATTTGGTGTGGTTTTTCCCTGCGGCGACAAGGGCGGATACGCGGTGTTCTTTTTTACAGTCTATCTGCCCTGTGTGAACATACCCTAAGGATATGTTCACACGTATTTAGGGGCGTAAACGCCTCGGAATACACCTGGAAAAGCGGTAGCTAAATGCCTACAAACATCTGCCCATTGAATTCAATGGGAAAAACAGCCTTGCGTTCAGACGGGGCGTTTTTTACGCTGCCGTTTTAGAAAGCAGTGCGTAAAAAAAGCTGCGTAAAAGGGAGCATGTCACTTCTTGAGACATTTTTTGGAGCGGTTTTTCATGGTGACAATAGAAAAACGGCTCCAAAAAAAGTCTAGAAAATACGCCTCAAAAAACTTTTTCAGCGTCAAAAACGTCTGAAAATCAGTGGCTGTTTTCTCTGAAAACAGCTCTGTCATTTTCAGCCGTTTTTACTTGTTCGTGTGAACATACACTAAGGGTGTAGTCACATGTTGCGATCATATCACATTTTTTCCCCCGATAAAAAAATAATAATAAATAAAATAAATAAAAATGTAATTTAATTTATATAAAAAAAAAAAAAAAAAAAAAAAAAAAAAAAAAAGAAAAAAAAAAAAAAAAAAAAAAAAAATCGCACTAAAAATGCTAAAATGTGAATACACAATTATGGAACCATTCAGTGCAACAAATCTACAATAAAAGGGCACATCTGGAAGGGGGCACATGTAGATTTGTCCAAGGTGAGAATAATTCATTGTGATTTTGTAACCTGTATTATATTTTGGTTTCTGCTACCTTTGACACAATAAAGGGTAACGTAGTAACACACGTTTTGGGTGGAGATCTACCGAATACACTTTCAAGGTGTAGTCAGAGATTGCACAAAAGATTAAGAATTTGTTATTAGAGTTATTCAACTGATCTAAGGCGATCATGATCATGGAATGCATACTACCACAGTTTTCCATTAAAATACTTATGACGGTATAATCTCACAATCTCCTCATCCATACGATAACCTCAATGCGCAAGCTACTTCTAGGCGCTCAATACCTCACCCAATCTGTTCATAAATGCTTCCCGGTCCACCAATGAAGGACTAAATTTATAGGCAAACCAAACTGCTGAGAAAGCATCTCTGCGCAGCTGTATCCTCACCTACAGGTCAGTCCCAGACTTCAGCCATAACTTTAGAAATAGAGGAGAGGAAAACGAAAAACCACAAAAAGGAAAAAAAGAAACCTATTCCATGAATCATTGCTGGCAACAACTCACGACGGGATGGGGGGTTGGGGTTAAAGCAGGTCTATGCAACATCTGGAAATGTACTGTATAGCTGTACACATACCTTATAATTTATAGGAGACCTTACATTTTAACCTTCACTGTTCCAATAGCATTTTAGGAGTGTAGCATAAGCTTTATATAAAGTATAGGACTAAAATAAAACTAGATCTTGAAGACCACCAGGCGTCACAGTCTTGGGTTTACAATGTAAGGCCACTTTCACACGGCAGTATTTTGCTTAAGTATCTGGAAGCCAAAACTAGAAGTTGGTCCAAAACACGTAAGAGGCGCAAATTTATCCATTATACTTTTTCTTTGTATCGGTTCCACTCATGGTTTTGGCATATAAAATACTGCCATGTGAAAGAGACCTTGGATGTGTTATATAACACTAAAGTCTTTCAAAACTATTTCATTCTATAACAGTCTAGTCAGTTGCATATGTGATAGGCTGTGTTCACACCACGCAGTCTTTGTATAGCTTTTGCATGTCTTTTTAGACAAAACAGAGATTAGAGCTAAACGGTAAGAAAAGTGTAAACCTTCCACGTCATAAACTGCATCTGAAAGTACGGTGTAAATTTAGCCTTAAACAAGTCTCACACCGCTGGATCTAAAACATGATGGTACTTAAACGTGTGGTTACCTACACCTCCTAAAATAGTCCATTAACACAGATACAATGTTTATTGTAACATTATACAAAGAGTAGGCTGCTAATGGTTACTTGTATGAAATAATCTGTAAAACTCAATTGTAAGACAAATGGTAGTGTTAAAAATAGCTACAGATGTAGCAGTGCTGAACTCGTCATTTAACTCTTCGGGCTTGCATTGACCTACAGTTCAATAGTAAACCATTGATAACACGTTGTGTTATCGCGATAATCGGAGCCAGAAAGGACAGACTCTACTTTTCTACGTCTGTATGCCAACACTTCCCTACGTGTTTATACGTCAATAGCGGAGTTGTAGTAGAAATACAACTCTGTGCCGTAAGAAACAGGAACAAAGATCAGGATCACTCATTCCAGGGATAGGAGTGTAGGACTTACCTGTATCCAGAAGAAGATACTTTACTTTTGCTGTAACAGTTTTTTTCTGCCCATCTAGTTGTGCTATGTAGTAATAACAGACAACAGACGGGGAATGAAATCACACAGCAGCATCCAGGAGAGAGGCGGAGGAGTGGAGGGATGGGTCCAGTGTTAGCACACTTATGATTGGAAAAGCTAAACTGGTCAAAGAGCAATGAAGGAATGCAGCCGTTCAGGAAGGGCCTGGTTCCTCCTCAATTACACCACTCAAAAAAAAGGAAGGCAGGTTTAGTGCTGAACTTTCTCTAGCATACGGTGTATGGGAAATTAAAAAATATTTATCGTTACTATTTTCCATCACCACCACCTACTGTCCACTTTCTGAACAGCACAAATCAAAAGTCATGTAAACTCCTGCATTTTCACACAGTGCATTCACCAGTGACAGCACAAGTGAAAGGGATTTTATTATACTAAAGCCTAATTCACACGAGCGTGTCCGTTTTGCGCGTGTAAAAAATACACAGCGTTTTCCCTGCGTTGCAGTTCCGTGTGGCATCTGAGTACGGTGCGCGTCTGCGTTTTTTACACAACTGTATCTGCGTCCTTAGGACACAGAGACAATTGACATCGCTGGCAAGGCAAGGGAACTATTGTTTCCCTTCCCCGCCATTCAACGCTTTTTTGTGATGCAGGCAGTGCGATGAGATCATAGCGTCGTTCTGCTATAGCAGGCCTGGTCAGAAGAGACCAGGCCTGCATCACTGGAGAAGAAGACGGCACGGGAATGGGGACAGATAAGAGTGTGGCACTACCTACAGGGGACACTGTGGTGCTATCTACATAGGAACTGTGTGTGGCACTATCTACGTGTTCACTGTGGTACTATGTGGGCACTAGATGCAGAGTTATTGTGGCACTATCTACATGGGCACTGTGGTCTTCACAGGGGGTTGGGACCCAAAAAAAAACAAAAAACACTGACGAATGAAATTCATCCATCTTTTTCTGTTTAAATAATATTATTAAAGCGGCTCTGTCACCAGTTTAACCCCTTCCCGCACCTTGCTGTTAATGCACGTCGAGGTGAGCAGTAACTTCGCGCACCTCGACGTGCAGTTACGTCAGTGCTTTGAGAGTTAACCGCCGCGCGGCGCTACACCGTAGTGGCGGTTAACTGTGCAGGGTGTCTGCCCTGCAATCCCTGTTGCCGATCAGCAGCCCATCGCCGCCGATTTCGGCAGTTAACCCCTTCGATGCGGCAGTCGATTCCCATATGAGAAATTGATGCTAAAGTTCTAAGCCTTGTAACGTCCTAGAAAAATAAAAGGACGTTCAAAAAATTATGCAAACATAAAGTAGACATATGGGAAATATAAACTAGTAAGTAATTTGTGTGGTATTACTATCTGTTTTACAAGTAGATACATTTAAATTTAGAAAAATGCACATTTTGCAAATTTTCTCTAAATCTGTGTGTTTTACAAATAAATATTGAATTTATCGACCAAATTTTTTCACTAACATAAAGTACAATATGTCACATGAAAACAATCTCAGAATCACTTGGATAGGTAAAAGCATTCCAGAGTTATTACCACATAAAGTAACACGTCAGATTTGAAAAATCGGCTTCGTCCTGAAGGCCAAAACAGGCTCAGTCCTGAAGGGGTTAAAGGGGTTGTCCAGGAAAAAAAACAAATTCTAAAAAGTGTCCCCCAGCCTTGGTTTGCCTTCCCTAATACCCCCTATTAAACTTCTAACCAGTTTCTGTTTGATCTCCATAGTCACTGCTGCTCTTTGTTTGTTTGTTTACATCCCTTGCTGTCCGTTTCCTGTCTTGTAATCCACCATACCCATAATCCCCTGCTGCATCTGAGGAGACAGTTGCATCCCCCCCTTCCTCCAAAACATCTCAGCTATTTGAATACTGCCACGCCCCTCTATGGTCACAGGTAATTCCAGGCAGCTCCTTCCCTGCACACTGTATTTACGCACTAATAATCATTATCCTTTGTGCCTCCATCTATCTCTGATCTAAGTACAAATGCCAGGCTGCTCCCTCCCTGCAAACTGTCTTACACACTAAGGCTGGGTTCACACGAGCATGTTACGTCCGTAATGGACGGAACGTATTTCGGCTGCAAGTCCCGGACCGTAATATGCTCGTGTGAATCCAGCCTAATAATCATTATCAGTTGTGTCTCCATCTATCCCTGATCTAAGTACAGGCACCCATCTCCCTCCCCCGCCCCTTTCACAGCCTGATAAATGTAAGTCTGCCCACTCCACCTATGTCAGACATCTTGGTACACACAATCCAGTCAGCACATATTCCTCACCTGCTGCTGAATCTGATCCTGTATTAGGCCCTGTTCACACTGAGTTTGCTGGCAGAAAATTCTGCCTTGAATTATGAGGCAGATTTTGACC
Organism: Rhinoderma darwinii; assembly: GCF_050947455.1. NCBI lineage: Eukaryota > Metazoa > Chordata > Amphibia > Anura > Rhinodermatidae > Rhinoderma > Rhinoderma darwinii. The sequence goes on along the minus strand of NC_134687.1, from coordinate 126,867,460 downwards.
TGCCTGCACGCCGTTTGCCACGTTTTTTTACCACGGCCATTGAGGAAAAAGAAGCGACGTGCCCTATCTTCGAGCGTTTACTCCTCTGACCTCCCACGGACATTAATGGGAGGCAGAGAAAGCGTTTTTCGCAGTGTTTCTGCCTGTGGCAAACTGTGTGCAGTCAGATCAAAATCTGCCTCAAAATTCAAGCAGAATTTTGAGGCAGAATTTTCTGCCTGCAAAAAAAACTCTGTGTGAACAGGACCTTACAGTGAAGCAAACACCAAACAATGGTAAAACTTTTTTTATATAATTTACTATAAATGTATGTAAGGCCCCATGCACACGAATGTGCTTTTGTGGCCGCAATTCCCCCGAAAATCCATGGGAGAATTGCGGCCCCATTCACTTCTATAGGCACCTGCACACGACCGTGGTTTCCAAGGTCAGTGCAGGGCCCAGGAGCCTGGACCGCAGAAAGAACGGGCATGTCTTATTACGGCTGTGTTCTGCGGTCCAGGCTCATATAAAATAATGGACTCGGCCATGTGCACGGCCCGCGATTTAAGGGCGGATCGCGGGGGGGTGACACTCCGCGGCCGGCCGACCTGAAAATCACGGCCGTGCACATGGCTAAAGTTGTGTGCATGAGGCCTTAGCGTGTTATATTATATATATATATATATTGATATTGTGAGGGTTTAGCATCAGGAGAGGTTGGTACAGCGGTTTCTTAGTAGCCAGAAACAGGGACACCATGCATTACAGTTCATAACAGGGCTTTGCCTGTGTTTTATTCTTGTCAAAGAAACAGCCTCTTGTACAACAAGGCAAAATAAATCCTGCTCGTCTGAGCACTAACTAAACAAGATATTATCTAACTATACCAAGTGCCTTCCTACCAGGCACTGGACACAAAGTAACACAGGTCTTTACTCACATAGAATACAGGCTACTCCAGACTTAGTAGTCTCCAGTCTGAGGCAGGGGTGAGACTGACACACACTGTGTCTGCACCTTTTCATACACAGGCTGCAGGTGCAGCTAATTGAGCAGCAGCCTTGTCCTACAAACAGAGATGGACTAGGGATTGGGGAACCCGCCCTGCTCTTCCCCAATCCAACTCAAGGCCCTTTTTCCGGCTTTTCCTTAAGCCGAGATTGGAAAGCTAGAGCATTCTATTGCAAAAAATACTCATTCCCTGGAGCCTAGGATACATATGACAGGATTCTAGGGGAAATGTACCTTCCCTCAATGACTTTACCGGTCACTGTCTCACAATATATATATATATATATATATATACACACATACATATATATACACACACACACACACACACACACACACACACAAAAGGGGGCGTGTTAGTGGAGAGAGAAGGTGGCCAGGCAGCGCAGAAAATCCTAGAGTAAAGGAAGAGGAGATGTGGACAACGAGATAGGAGGGGGCGTGTTCTATGATTGATGACACTCCGTGTCTTTGCTAAGACAGCACTTCCGACTGTGTAGAGACACGGCGCATCATCAACTACGGTCTGAGTGTCGGCCGATAAAAACGGCGGTTTTGGTCCGTTTTATCTGCGGTTTTGCATCCGTTCCGTTCCAAGCCATGCTTCCATTTTTAACGGCCGATTTTAACCAGTTTTGCATTAATTTTTTTCCTTGTCTGTTTTGAAAATGGATGAATTTCATTTGTACATTTTCTGCCACACACTGCCCTCTGTAGATAATGCCGCACAATACCCTCTGTAGATAATGCCACACACTACCTTCTGTAGATACTGCCACAGCCCCCCTGTAGGTAATGCCAGACAGCCCCCCTGTAGGTAATGCCACACAGCCCCCTGTAAGCAATACCACACAGCCCCCCTTGTAGGTAGTGCCCCACAGCCCCCCTATGGGTAATGCCCCACAGCCCCCCTGTGGGTAATGCCCCACAGCCCCCCTGTGGGTAGTGCCACACAGCCCCCCTATAGGTAATATCACACAGCCCCCTGTAAGCAATACCACACAGCCCCCTGTAAGCAATACCACACAGCCACCCTTGTAGGTAGTGCCACACAGCCCCCTGTGGGTAGTGCCACACAGCCGCCCTGTGGCTAGTGGCACACAGCCCCCCTGTGGGTAGTGGCACACAGCCCCCCTGTGGGTAGTGGCACACAGCCCCCCTGTGGGTAGTGGCACACAGCCCCCCTGTGGGTAGTGGCACACAGCCCCCCTGTGGGTAGTGCCACACAGCCCCCCTGTGGGTAGTGCCACTCAGCCCCCTGTGGGTAGTGCCACACAGCCCCCCTGTGGGTAGTGCCACACAGCCCCCCTGTGGGTAGTGCCACACAGCCCCCCTGTGGGTAGTGCCACACAGCCCCACTGTGGGTAGTGCCACACAGCCCCCCTGTGGGTAGTGCCACACAGCTCCCCTGTGGGTAGTGCCACACAGCTCCAGTTTAGGTAAGGCCACATAGCCCCAGTTTAGGTAAGGCCACACAGCCCCTCTGTAGGTAATGCCACATAGCCCCCCTGTAGGTAGTGTTACACAGCTCCCTTGTACATAGTCACCCCCCATAGATGGCCCCCCCCCCCTACTTTCCTGTAGGGGACGGCTCTAGGAGAAATCCCTCACTTCACTGTGGGTAACTTCTCCTGGAGCGGAATCCCCTGACGTCACTGTGTCCATATATGGACAGTGGAGGCAGGGACTTCTCCTTGGGCGGAATCCCCAGCCACATCGCTGGGGATTCCACTTCAGAAGTCCGTGACGTCAATGTGTCCATATATGGACAGTGAAGGCAGAGACCTCTCCTGGAGCGGAATCCCCAAGCGTTGCCGAAGCAGTTGCCGGAGATTTCACTCCTACAGGGAGCAAAAAAACATCCTCCTCATCCTCCTCACATGCACTTCGCACTGTGAGGGGAAGGAGAGAGCGAGCGACGGAAGGCATGGCCGTCATTCTGCACACCGACACAAAATAGTTCAAATGTGCGCATGCGCAATGGAAAATACACGGCTGCTGAAGACGCAGCCATATCATTTAACAGAGCATGCGTGGTGGAGTGTGTGTCGACCATGCATGCTCTAAGCAGATGGGGAAACACGTGGTACAGTTACGTCATTTGTTACGTAACCGTACATTGTGAAAGCCGGAAACAGGAAGTTAGCTAGCGGAGCGAATGGACGGGTCTGAACGGGAAGTGCAAATATTGGATTACCAAGCAGTCATGTGACCGAAGACGGGATACGATGCTACATTCATCTGATCAAACGTAAGTACATTGCAAAGTTATATGTTCTCCATTGTTTAGTTGAACTAAATGTAATTTTTTGCTTCCGGAAAACTCCTTTAAATACTTCTCTATCTCCTACATGCTTTGTTGTAGATAACTATGGTTTTGTTTTTTTTTATGTTTATTAGTGACAAAGTTCTGATAATTTTTTAAGATTTTTTTTTTTTTAAAATACCCAACTGCGTTTTTTTTTCATTTCACCAAGAAAAGCGTCATACACTTCTCTTCATTCATGCCCAGCTTTATTCACAGCACAGTGTGATCTCGCAAGATCACGATGTGACGTCACTTACTCCCGCAGTTTATTCACCGGAGTGACGGGAGAATGACCAAACATCAGCTCCAGCCGTGCCAGGACGATTATCCTCAACAGCAGTCCTGGCACAGCTGGAGGTGATGTCTGGTCATTCTCCCGTCGCTCCGGTGAAAGAACTGTGGGAGTGACATGTCAGTGTGATCTCACGACAGGAGGAGATATGCGCGCTATGTCGGACGAGATTTCGGCATTCTGGCCGGGCTAGGTTTTCGGTGGTGGGCGGGCATAAGAATAGGAACAAACGAGACTGCTGGATTACTACCATAAAAGGCGCAAAATGTTTGCAGACCGTTCTTTACGGTCGGAGGAGGAGAGGGGATAATGGCAATGAACTTTTGGCAGCAGCGGCCAGCGAGGGGTGAGTAAAGTTCAATAGGTGAAATGCTGGTGACAGGTTCCCTTTAAGTATTATGTTGTGCACTTTTATCCATTGTTTTTCTGGAAAATGTTTAAGTCTCCATTTGGAAATATGTGGTAATGTTTCAAATTGTCGGGGAGACGTTAATATTTGATAAAAAATGTTAATGCCTTCAGTTTATTTATTTAGTACTGTATCCTATTATAAGGGGGGATTCACACGAACGTGTATTCGGTCCGTGCGGGCAGCGTGGTTTTCACGCGCCACGCACAGACCAATACAAGTCTATGGGGCAGTACAGACAGTCCGTGCTTTTTGCACAGCGTTTGTCAGCTGCGCAAAAAACGCGACATGTTCAATATCTCCGCGTATTTCGCGCATCACGCACCCATTGAAGTCAATGGGTGCGTGAAAACCACGCAGGTCGCACGGAAGCACTTCCGTGCGATCCGACTGAAACAGCGCACCAGCTGTCAAAAGGATGAATGTAAACAGAAAAGCACCACGTGCTTTTCTGTTTCCAAACAGAGTGTCTTTTTAGATGAGCGAACCCGGACAACCGAACCGAACTTCACCGGGTTCGGCCGAACTCGTTTTGGCCGAACCCGGTAAAAAAAATTCCGGTACGCGACGTCAGGAGATAGTCACTGTCCAGGGTGCTGAAAGAGTTAAACTGTTTCAGCACCATGGACAGTGACTTCCGATCCCAATATACATGAACCTGTAAAAAAAAAAACGAAGTTCTGACTTACCGATAACTCCCGGCTTCTTCCTCCAGTCTGACCTCCCGGGATGACAATTCAGTCAAAGTGACAGCTCCAGCCAATCACAGGCCAAGCACAGGCTGCAGCGGTCACATGGACTGCCGCGTCATCCAGGGAGGTGGGGCCCGATGTCAAGAGAGGCGCGTCACCAAGGACGCGTCACCAAGGCAACGGCCGGGAGGGAAGTTCTCGGTAAGTACGAACTTTTTCTTTTTTTTTAACAGGTTGCTGTATATTGTGTTCGGCATTCACTGTCGAGGGTGCTGAAAGAGTTACTGCCGATCAGTTAGCTCTTTCAGCACCTTGGACAGTGACGGGCGTCGACTAGCCTCATCTCTATGATGGCGGCTGCGCGAAAATCACGCAGCCGCGCATCATACACGGATGACACACGCAGCTGTCAAATGGTTTTTGCGCGCGCAAAAACGCAACGTTCGTCTGAATCTGCCCTAAGGCTAACAAAAATAAATCTAGACCTAGATATACAAAGAGAAACAAAATATATTATAACAACAGTTTGCGTATAAATAGCATGACCACGCCATTCCTTACCTAGGAATAGAACTTACATCTTCAATCGCATCACTAGTAGATACAAACTTAAATCCACTCGTACAAATTCAAAAAGTACTTGACTCTACTTAAATTTGAAACATCGTGGTGTGGGAAAAAGGTTTTATATAAAATGATCATCCTACCCAAAGTATTATATAAGATCCGTATAATATCTGTAGCTATTCCAGCACAGGTGATAAACTAACTCCAATAACAAATGACCACGTTTATATGGTCAGGTAAAAGACCGAGAATAGCATTTAAAACCATGACAAGACTAAGGTCTCATTCAGACAAACGTGAATAACGTCCGTGTGCTGCGCAGGGAAATCACGCGCAGCACATGGACCCATTGATTTCAATTCGGCCGTCCACACATGCAGGAGTTTCCACGCAGCGTGTGTCCGTTGCGTAAAATTCACTGCATGTCCTATATTGGTGCGTTTTTCACGCACCTATCGCCCACTGAAGTCAATGGGTGCGTGAAAATCACGCACAGCATCTGTGTGCTGTGCGTGGTTTACGCATCAATTCAATTTAAAAAGAAAAAGAAAAGAAGATGTGCTTTGCAAGTGTGTGAAGAACGCATGCCATCGCAAAGAACACTGATGCACGTGAATCTGATACGCTCGTGTGAATGTAGCCTTAAACCCTCAGGAGGATTCGGAGTCCCAAATATAAAAAACCATCACTTGGCAGCATTGTTTGACCAGACAAAAGCATGTTGGCTACATACCACCGAGAAAAGATGGACAGACATTGAAAGACCATTAGTAGAGACAGACAACTTACGAGATCCGTTATATGCTAAGACCTTTACATGCCATCTGAGGCACTCTGCAAGCCTGGTACATTCCCATCAAACATCAACAATGCAGAATCCCAAACAAAACGGAAAAATTTGCTCTTTTCTTAGAAAACTCTCCAGAACCCATAAGGGTATGTTCACACGCCCTATTTACGGACATAATTCAGGCGTTTTACGCCTCGAATTACGCCCGAAAAACTCCTCCAAACATCTGCCCATTGAATTCAATGGGTCTTACGGTGTTCTGTACAGACGGGCTTTTTTTTTTTACGCGCCGCTGTCAAAAGACGGTGCGTAAAGAGACGCCCGCCTCAAACAAGTGCATGTCACTTCTTGGGACGTAATTGGAGCCGTTTTTCATTGACTCCAATGAAAACCAGCTCCAATTACGTCCGTAAAAGACGCCGCGAAAAACGCGTTCACTTGTCAAAATGTCTGAAATTCAGGAGATGTTTTCGCCTGAAAACAGCTCCGTTATTTCAGACGTAATTGGCGTTGCCGTGTGAACATACCCTTAGGGTATGTTCACACAGAGTTTTTTGCAGGCTGAAAATTCAGCCTTAAAAATCCGTCTGGAATTTTGTGCCAGATTTTGATCTGCCTGCATGCCGTATACCGCATTTTTCACCTGGGCCATTGAGCTCCGTGTACTAAAACGCAGCGGAAAAAAAGTTTTGTCTACCTCCCATTGATGTCAATAGGAGGTCAGAGACGTAAACGCCTGTAAATAGTTTCCCGTTGATTTCAATGAGAAATAGACTGTGCTGTTCACACGAGGCATATTTTTACGCTGCTGAATTTAAAAAAAAAAAAAAGTAGCAGGTCACTGAGCCGTTTTGGGAGCTGATTTTCCATTGTCAGGTTATGTTCACACGGCTTAAATACGGCTTAAAAAACAGAAGCTGAATGCTTCCAAACATCTGCCCATTGATTTCAATGGGAAAAACTGCGTTTCGTCCCGTCGGGGCGTTTTTTGACGCGGCCGTTAAAAACGCATAAAAAAACTGCCCCGTAAAAAGAAGTGCATGTCACTTCTTGAGCCGTTTTTCATTGTCTCAATAGAAAAACTGTTACAAAACCGTCCGTAAAAACTGCATCAAAAAAACACTTGATGCTTAAAAAAAATAAAAAAACAACTACTGAAAACCAGAGGCTGTTTTCCCTTGAAAACAGCTCCGTATTTTACAGCCGCTTTGCGTGTAAACATGCCCATACTATGAAAAATGCCTCAAAAAGAAGCTACAAATTAAAAGAAGCCTTGAAATTAGAGGCTGAAAACCATTTTTTTATGCATCAGGCGTTTTTGGATGCGTTTTTTACGGCCATCTTTGGAGCTCTTTTTCTATTGAGACATTTAAAACCGGCTCCAAAAACAGCTCAAGAAAGCGACATGCACATCTTTTTTTCCGAGTTGTTTTTTTATGTGCAGTTTTTACAAACGTTGCATAAAAAAAACAAACACCCTGTGGGAACGAAACACAGTATTTCCCATTGAAAACAATGGACAGCGTCACAGCAAGAGCTGGAGAGAGGAGAGCGTGTGCGCGTGCACGCTCTCACTCTTCAGCTCTCGGCAGACAAGGACAAGACTGATCTCTCGCGAGAGACATTATGGCCCCCTGCTCTACCGTTGGATTCAACTGTGTCAGCGACGATCATACAGAGATTCGTTTTTATGTCAGGGAAAATGATTTGAGACTTATGTATCTATGGATACAAGTTCCAGGCCCCTACAGAACAGATTTTCATTACCAAGTAATATCCAGGTAACTGCTGGGCTAGTGTATCTAAGCCCATCATGTGCTATACAAGTTGTCTTCGTTATTTTTTTTGGGGGGGGGGGGAGGGATTGGGGGGACATATGCCTTGGGGCTTGTACCCCTGAACTTTTAAGACCCTACTAACGCCAATCGTACACACAATTTATATTTGATAGAATTTACTGGTCATTTTCTCCGCCTCATTCAGCAGTTATTTGGAACACACAATTTATATTTGATACTTTTTAAAGATCAGTCATGTTAAAGCTGAAAATATTTTTATAGTAATATCGTTTTATTAGCCAATAACCTTCTTAAACCGGTTTGCAACCAGCACATGAATTTCCATAACTTTTTTTGCATAAACATACATCCTATTTGCATTACCACAACCTTTATTTGCAGAACCACATCCACAATTATTGCGCAAACTGGACAACTCTGCTGCTTAGTACCCTATCAGACATTACAGCCCTGGGACTCAATTTTAAGATGACACGACTGTGTATATATAATATATATATATATATATATATATATATATATATATATATATATATAAAGTAGAGGAAAACACAGCACTCAATGCAAACTGAACATCAGGCCATGTGCACGTTACCAGTGGAAGGACGAATCAATTCCTTGGATTAGAATACCAAAAAAACAAAAGAGCAAGTAACAGCACCAGGACTTCAGCGTTGGGGAGATGTTGGTTTATTCACCACCAGGTGGAAGAATGAGCAACGTTTCGGTTCACACCTGAACCTTTCTCAAGCTAATTCAAACAGTGTGCAATACCACATATATATAGGAGGATACACAAAGTATACAGTATACAGTGCAATTATATAATATGCATAAAAAAGTAAATCCATATGTAGAGTATGTTCATATAATTCGTGAAAACATATATTAAAGTGACCAGTGCATTGATTTCACCTGGTGGTGAATAAACCAACATCTCCCCAACGCTGAAGTCGCTGGTGCTGTTACTTGCTCTTTTGTTTTTTTGGTATATATATATATATATATATATATATATATATATATAGTTTTATTTATTTGTATAATATTAATGGTTTTCTCCATGTTTTTTACCGTTTTCTGTTAAAGGGTAACTAAACTTTTAAGAAAATTCTGGCATGTCAGAAGTTTTGATTGGTGGGGGTCTGAGCACTGAGACCCCCAACAATCGCTAGAACGAAGCGGCTGAAGCGCTCGGAACGGGACCCGGACTGACACGTAATAGACTGCACTATTGATTCCGTCAAAACGACGGAACCCTTGAACAACTAAGACAAACGGAAACCATTAGCATCGGATTCGTCACCATTGAAATCAACCTATGGTTTCCGTTTGTGTGTCAGGGCTCCATTCTGATGGAAAGCTCAGACGTTCCGTCGGAATGGAGCCCTGGCACAGATGTGAACGAAGCCTTAAAAAGAGAACTTGGACAGTCTTGTTAATCCCCATTGTTTGCTAAGCAACTACCTAATTATATTTATCTCATTCTCCAGACTCCGGTGGAGTTCTGGATGTGTCAACCCCAATAGTAGTAAAGGTCTGCATCTCCTGACATGTCTTTTTTAGTAAATGCTTATATTCCCCATAAAATACCAATGCTGGAACAACTTTTCTTAGAGCTCTTCATTGTGCCATTGCTTCATTATTCCTCCCAAAAACGTATGAATGAATAAACAACTCAACGCTGTTACCATTCCCTTGTCAATAGGTTGGGTCCATACATAGCGTTAGGCCACTTTCACACTTGCATATTTTGGTCAGTAATTTGCATTATTATCTGTAAATCAAAACCAGGAGGGTCCAAAACACGGAAGAGTAAGCTTTCCATATATACTTTTTTGTGAGGTTTCCTCTCCCAGTTTTGGCTAACGAATGCGGTCCAAAATAGTGCCATGGGAAATTCAGCACTGATTGGACAGATACGGACAACGCTCCCAGTGAATATGCAAAGAGGGCACCTTGGGAGTTTCATTCCGACACCAAACCAGCAGGATCTTTTATAGGTAACCAATGAGAAGGCCAATGCCGTGCAAAATCATATATTGCAAACTTTTTATCTAAGATCAGCTTTATTTTGTTGTAAAGAGGAGTGACACTTTAAATTAGTTGTTGAATAGGGGCTGAGGCCCCATGCACATGAACGTAAATTTCGTTCATAATTACGGACCCATTCACTTCTATGGCCGACGGACGCTTTCCCGTATATTTACTGGAAGGTGTCCGTGCCGTAGAAACCTTCCATAAAAAAATAGGATGTCCTATTATTTTTATTTTACGGACCGTGCTCCTATACTTTATAATGGGAGCATGGTCCGCAAATGTGGATGACTGTCCGCAGCGGTCAGCCGTGCCAGTAGTAACGGCCCAGGATTACAGGCACGGTCGTGTGCATGGGGCCTGAGGATTCTAAAGGATACTGATCTCATTTAAAGGGTTATCCCACCAAAAAAAAAAAAACAACTGTCTAAACCGCCAGTCTTGCAATACTACTCCTTTGACCCCCAATTTAGCATTCAAATGTTTTTCACCCATTCCGACCAATTTATTTACCCCTCTTTGCCAAACGCGTTTCAATAGGGAGATGGGAATAAGCCACTGCGGGACAACTATGGCAGAAGATTATCTCCCAAGTGAACAAATGATCAGGCATCTTGAAATCAAACATGCACAGGCTCTTCTTTTCCCCAACATCTTCTATTGGTGGATAGTCAGTTTACAAAAAGCCTCACTAAAAACTGAGCAGCCTAAAAAAAAAAGTGTTGCCCATGAAAACTAAATCAGATTCTAGCTTCCATTTTCCCATAGAAAAGGTTGAAATTAAAAGAAGCGATCAGATTTTATGCTATTGGCAGCATTGACATATTTGTCTATAGTAGTTTTTACACGAGGCACAAACTGTTCATACAATCATGGGCGGTGTAGTGTGCACGCTGGAATAAAGCTTGGAAATTGACATAACACAGGAAAGATAACCACCACAACCGCAATACATTACTATGGGAGTTACGGAAACAGCGTAGATCAGCGAGCTACGCTGTTTCCGTACCTCCTGACCATGTAATCAGTAAGTGGCCGGGAGGCAGCGTGAGCACAAAAGGCTAGAACGGGGCTTAGGGGACCCCATTCTAGAGATAGGCGCAGGTCCCACCGTTGAGACCCGCATCTATCTGACATTTATGACATATCCTGTGGATATGTCATAAATATCCCTCATGGGAAAACCCCTTTAATGCCTTCGTCTGGGGGTGACAAAGGCATTAAGTGCAGAAACGCGCAGATTATAATTATGGCGGTTTGTCATGTTCGTATCATCTCTTTTGGGAGGTACATAGCGAACAGTCCTCTTTACCTGTAGGTTAATGGATTATTTTTAATGGTCTTCTATTCAGTTTTTACTGGTTGTACTCAATGAAGACTTATTCCATTTTCTAGATTTCTGTGTAGTTGTGGCATCAAATATTTTGTAGGTTTATAATAATGGACATGCTGCGAATTGGAAAATCTATTGCGTGACCCCCAAATCCATGTGGAATTTTTGAAAACCCCATCCACATGTATTTTAATTTACAATGCTGTGAATTTGCGGTGCGGTGTGGAAAGGTCAGGGACAACCAACCGCAAACTTCTTGTCTGACAGGAACAGTAATGACTCACCAGGACTGAATTTACAAACAGAACAATCTGAGATTAAATGATAATTTCACCACTGGTCCAAGATCTGAAATGGATAACCAAAGTAACCCTTTGTTGATTTTTCAGGAAGAAGAAAATGATCATAATTTAAAGAATACGCAAAAAAAAAAAAAAAGACAGAACAAGTCTAGCACGATCTAGCTATTTGAAGCATAACAGGATGTGTCACTCTTTCGGCCTAGTTGAAAATAAGATTTTATGACCACAAATAAGTTCTTTATTTAGTACCTCATAAATTGTATAAACATGTGGATGAATATGGTCATGTTCACACAGTTGCAGATTCCATATGCTTTTTTTTTTAACCCCTTGAAGTCCAAACAATTTTTTTATTTTAGTTTTTCACTCCCCGCCTTCTATGAGCCATAACTTTTTTATTTTTCTGACAATGAAGTGGTGTGAGGGCTTATTTTTTGCAGGAGGAGTTGTAGTTTCTACTGCCACGGTTTAAAGTACCATATAATGTACCGGGAAACGGAAATAAAATTATTTGTAGGGTGGAATTGTAAAAAACCGAGTCCTCAATTTTTTGGGGTTTCGTTTTTATGTCTTTCACCGTGCGTCAAAAATAATAATTTTACTTTTTACTGCTGGTCAATACGATTACAGTGATACCAAATTTATATCGTTTTCTTAATGTTTTACTCCTTTTACAAAGAAAAAACTATTTGTTAGAAAAAAAACAATTATTTGTGTCAGCAAATTCTGTAACCCATAACTTTTTTATTTCTTGGTCGATTGAGCGGTATGAGGGCTTATTTTTCACGGCACGGGTTGTGGTTTTTATTGGTACATAGGACTTTTTGATCAGTTTTTACTTAAAAAAATGTTATCGATAAGTTGACCAGAATCGCTGTTTTTTGGTCTTTTGTATTTTCTTTTTACGGCGTTCACCGTGTGAATTAAATAATGCTATATTGTTAGTTTGGACTTTTACAGATGCAGAGATACCAATTTTGTTTCTTTTTTACATTACTTTAGAGGAAAAATGGGAAAAGGTGGGATTTTTTTAACTTTTAATTTAGTTTTCACTACTAAAAACTTTATTTAACTTTTTTTGGCATATTTTATTAGTCTCCCTAGGGGACTTGAACCAGCGCTAGTACAATACACTGCAATACTAATGTATTGCAGTGTATTGTCATTTTTACAGGCTTCTGTTAAGCCCTGCCACAGGCAGGGTTTAAAAGCGGCAGAGTGAAGGCAGTCTTGGGGGCCATCATTATGCCCCTGGGCTGCCATGACAACCATTGGCGATCCTCGATCGCGCTATGGGGCCGCCGATCAGCGGTCAGAGGGGGGCGTCCCCCTTTCAATAATGCCTCAGATGCTGTGGTCGCGATTGACCGCAGCATTTGAGGGGTTAACCAGCCAGGAACAGCGGGATCGATGTTCCTGCCCGTTACTCCCGGGTGTCGGCTGTAAACCGTACTACTCCCCCTGCACCATGACGTGCCAGTACGTCATGGTGCGTCAAGGGGTTAAAGTCAAAACCAGAATTGGATCCAGAAGAGGAGACCATTTAAAGGGGTTATCCGGGTTTTTATTTTGTAATGGCTGCAAATGAGATAAATTAACAAAAGAAGCAGTACTTGTCCTTTCCGCCTGGCGATCCAGCGCTTATGCTCTGGCAGCACTCCCGGTGATTGTTTACATGCACGTAGTATATGACCTCTGCAGGGTTCTTCTCTTTAGGTACCATTCCTGGCTTTGGCTTAAAGAAAAAAATGTATGCAAAAGCAGCACTGTGTGAACAAGGGCTTGGTGTCCATATACGTGACAGGATCACACCAATTGTAGTTACTCTTAGGGCAGATTCAGACGAACGTTGCGTTTTTGCGCGCGCAAACAACGCAGCGTTTTGCGCGCGCAAAAACCACTTGACAGTTGCGTGTGTCATCCGTGTATGATGCGCGGCTGCGTGATTTTCGCGCAGCCGCCATCATAGAGATGAGGCTAGTCGACGCTCATCACTGTCCAAGGTGCTGAAAGAGCTAACTGATCGGCAGTAACTCTTTCAGCACCCTCGCCAGTGAATGCCGAACACAATATCGAGAAACCTGTTAAAAAAAAAGAAAAAGTTTGTACTTACCGAGAACTTCCCTCCCGGCCGTTGCCTTGGTGACGCGTCCTTGGTGACGCGCCTCTCTTGACATCGGGCCCCACCTCCCTGGATGACGCGGCAGTCCATGTGACCGCTGCAGCCTTTGCTTGGCCTGTGATTGGCTGGAGCTGTCACTTGGACTGAATTGTCATCCCGGGAGGTCAGACTGGAGGAAGAAGCCGGGAGTTATCGGTAAGTCAGAACTTCGTTTTTTTTTTACAGGTTCATGTATATTGGGATCGGAAGTCACTGATGCTGAAACAGTTTAACTCTTTCAGCACCCTGGACAGTGACTATCTCCCGACGTCGCGTACCGGAAATTTTTTTGCCGGGTTCGGCCAAAACGAGTTCGGCCGAACCCGGTGAAGTTCGGTTCGGTTGTCCGGGTTCGCTCATCTCAAAGACACTCCATTTGGATGTTTGGAAACAGAAAAGCACGTGGTGCTTTTCTGTTTACATTCATCCTTTTGACAGCTGGTGCGCTGTTTCAGTCGGTTCGCACGGAAGTGCTTCCGTGCGACCTGCGTGGTTTTCACGCACCCATTGACTTCAATGGGTGCGTGATGCGCGAAATACGCGGAGATATTGAGCATGTCGCGCTTTTTGCGCAGCTGACAGCACTATTGCCTTGCAGCACTGGGGTCCTGGGTTCAAATCCAACCAAGGACAACATCTGCATGGAGTTTGTATGTTCTCCCCGTGTTTGCGTGGGTTTCCTCCGGGTACTCCGGTTTCCTCCCACACCCCAAAAACATACCCATAGGGAATTTAGATTGTGAGCCCCAATGGGGACAGTAAAAAAGTGGACCTCTGTACAGCGCTGCGTAATATGTTGGCGCTATATAAGTAACTGAAATAAATAAATAAATAAATAAACGCTGCGCAAAAAGCACGGACTGTCTGTACTGCCCCATAGACTTGTATTGGTCTGTGCGTGGCGCGTGAAAACCACGCGGCCCGCACGGACCCAATACACGTTCGTGTGAATCCCCCCTTAGGCTGTGTTCACATTGGTTTTCATGTTTTTATTATCGGACGTTCTGATATTTTTCATAGCGGTCTGCAAAGCTATTCTTGTTGTCAGAAATACAAGAAGCACGATAGTTACCTAACTGACCCAATTTAAGTTAATGGAGTCCAGCAGGATTTGCCGGTATCCATTCACAGATACAGAATAGCTATCATGGCTCAGTTATAAACGGAAGCCACGATGCTACTGTGAACAGGGCCTCATACAACAAAATCTTGCGTTTCCTGCTGTTTAAATCATAACATATAATTTAGCAGCAACTAATTAGGCTAAGTTCACACTAGTGTTAGTATACGTTTACATGTGTTCCATCAGAGGAAGAGAGGATCGAAAGATGAAAGGGAAAGCAACGGTTCGGTTAGAATTACCATTTTAATGTTATCTCTTTTGTTTCAGTTGCTTTCAGTTTGTCTCCGTTTGCTAGGTTTCCGTTTTTTGACGGAAGCAAAAGTGCAGTCTGCAGAACATTTCTTTCCATGAAGAAAAACGGAAACCTACCGAACAGAGACAAACGGAAAGCAACTGAAACAAAAGATTTACCATTAAAATCAATGGTAAGTCTAACCGAACCGTTGCTTTCCGTTTCATCTTTCGATCCGGTCTTCCTCTGACAGAAGAGAGGTAAACCTATACTAATGGTAGTGTGAAAGAAGCCTAAGGGCCTGTTCACATCACCGTTGCCCTTCTGTTGAGGGGTTCTGTTGGAGGTTTCCGTCAGGTTAACGCCTCAACGGGAAGGCAAACAGAAACCTAAGCTTCTGTTTCCCTCACCATTAATATCAATGGTGACGGAAACGTTGCTAAAGGTTTCCGTTTGTCACCGTTGTGACAGGGTTCCGTTGTTTCAGGCTACTGCGCTATTAATTTTGTCAAATACTACTGAAGCCTTTCACAGCAGTGACAAATAGAAACCTTTAGTAATGTTTCCGTCACCATTGATATCAATGGTAATGCAAATGGAAGATTAGGTTTCCATTTGCCTTTCCATTGAGGGGTTCACCCGATGGAAACCTCCGATGGAACCCCTCAGAAAGGAACGGTGATGTGAACACAACCCAAGATAATGGTGTACAAGTTACGGAGATTGAAAAATCCCATGGTTACAAACCAAAATAAACAAAAGCTGCATCAGTTGTCCAGTCTGTTCAGATTCTTTGTAAAGCTGGCCATACACTGATTTCTAACATGTATGGGGGTTATCCAACATTTGCCATGGGGGTAAGCAGATCTGCATTTTGGATTTCAACAGAACGAATTGCAGCTCTGTTAGAGCATCACCTGCTCTGGCAGGCCTGATCTGTTTTGGCATTACATGGATAGTCATTCATATTCAGCTGCTGTAGGGGAAATGTTTGGCCAAGCGTAGCTTCTACGTGCAGTTAGAGCTGATCGCTGGTGATTAGAAATGTTGGACCTGGGGCACTTAGATAATCGATACACTGGATTGATTTTAAAAAGGGGTTGTCTTAGCCCCTGTTTACACGGCAGAATTTTTGTGGAGGAACCCCCCGCGAATTCCACCACAGAATTCCACCTCCCATTCATTTGTTTCAGCTATCCGTAAAAAGAAGTGTCCTGCTCGATTTTCGGACAGATTCCGCCCGAACTTCCCATTGAAGTGAATAGGAGGAAGAATTTTCCTGCAGACGGCAGGAATAATTCCGCGTTGGGTTCTACGACGGGACCCGCCACACAAAATCCGCCATGTGAACTTGCCGTTAATGGACCAACTCCTTTAATTTGGGAGAGCATTCTTCTACTAGTAGTAATAATAATAATAATAATAATAATAATAATAATAATAATAATAATAATAGAGGGCCACATGGGGAATTCAAATTCACCTCCGCGACCATATAACCTATAAGCAGACTACAGAATCGGTTTTAGTACAGGTCCTTCTCAATTAGAATATCATCAAAAAGTTCATTTATTTCAGTAATTCAATTCAAAAAGTGAAACTCATATTATATAGATTCATTACACACAGAGTGATCTATTTCCAGCATTTTTTTTCTTTTAATATTGAAGATTATGGCTAAAAGTTAATGAAAACCCAAAATTTAGTCTCTCAGAAAATTAGAATATTGGGTAAAAGTTGAAGATTGTAGACTCATTGTGTCACACTCTAATCAACACAAAACACCTGCAAAGGTTTCCTAAGAAATACGGCGTGTTTTTCTATGCAGACATTTTCCAAAAACAGCACGTAAGAAGACGCCCACCAAAAAGAAGTGCATGTCACTTCTTGGGACATTTTTTGGAGCCATTTTTCATTGGCTCTATAGAAAAACAGCTCCAAAAACGGCAGTAAAAAACACCGCCACAAACGCGAGTTTGATTAAAAAATGGCTGAAAATCAGTAGCTGTTTTCCCTTTGTTTAGTAAGCGTGTGAACATACCCTTAGCCTTTTGGTGTGTCTTATAGCTTCTGCGAGCTGCATTTCAACAATCACACCCAAAATGGCAGCCGGACACTGCTTAGCAATTTGAAGACACCTTTTCCTGGCTTGTAGGAGGGGGGGGGGGGGGTGAGATTCCCTCCCTCATTTACGGCAGCTGTGAGTCAGGTTGCTTTGCCTTATTCACCTTACTGTAGTTCTGGGAAGTGCTCCCTCTGGTGGCGAACATAGGAAAACATGTCAAATTATTATTTAATTTGTAATACTTTCCACCATGTGGAAGAAAAAAAAATACAATCCAAAATCTAATAGAAATAAGTAACTTATTTAAAAAAAAAAAAAAAAAAAAAAAAAAAAAAGAAGAAGTTTAATTCGCGACACATTCCCTTTAAATGATCCAGTAGTCTCGATCAGTAGGCTACACAATCGTGGGGAAGACTGCTGATGTAAAGGATCTGTCAGGCACAGCTTCGGGGTTAACGCCCATAGATAATCAGTCTGCACCTGCTTCTATGTCTGTGAGACTGACTCCATCTTCCACCACTCAGGGTGGCAGGCTTAGGAGTGGGAGAACCTATCACAGCCTGGCCAGATGGAGCTAGCTCCCGCCCTCTGTCTATTTATACCTGCCTTTCCTGTTCCTCCTTTGCTTGTGATTCTCCTCGTTTGGTTTCCTGGCCCTGCTGCAGCTTCTTGTACTATTGTCCTTGCTTCATATTGACCCCAGCTTGCTGACTACTCTCCTGCTCTGCGTTTGGTACCTCGTACTCTCCTGGTTTGACTCGGCTTGTTTACTACTCTTCTGCTCTGCGTTTGGCACCTCGTACTCTCCTGGTTTGACTCGGCTTGTTCACTTCTCTTGTTGCTCACGGTGTTGCCATGGGCAACTTCCCCTCTCTCCCGCTAGCTTTGTGTACCCTTGTCTGTTTGTCTGTCGTGCACTTATCGAGCGTATGGACCGTCGCCCAGTTGTACCCCGTCGCCTAGGGCGGGTCGTTGCATGTAGGCAGGGACTGAGTGGCGGGTAGATTAGGGCTCACTTGTCTGTCTCCCCACCCCCGTCATTACAGCGGACTTGACAGTTGTCCAGAAGACAGTCATTGACACCCTCCACAAGGAGGGTAAGCCACAAAAGGAAATTACTAAAGAATCTGGCTGTTCACAGAGTGCTGTATCCCAGCATATTAATGGAGAGTTGAGAGGAAGGAAAAAAAGTGTGGTAGAAAAAGTTGCACAAGCAACAGGGATAACCGCAGCCTTGAAAGGATTGTCAAGAAAAGGCCATTCAAGAATCTGGGGGAGATTGACAAGGAGTGGACTCTGGCTGGAGTCAGTGCTTCAAGAGCCACCACACACCGATGTATCCAGGACATGGGCTACAACTGTCGCATTCCTTGTATCAAGCCACTTATGACCCAGAGACAATGTCAGAAGAGTCTTACTTGGGCTATGGAGAAAAAGGACAGGTCTGTTGTTCAGTGGTCCAAAGTCCGGTTTTCAGATGAAAGTAAATTTTGCATTTCATTTGGAAATCAAGGTCCCAGGGTCTGGTGGAGGAGTGGAGAGGCGTCAATCCAAGTTGCTTGCGGTCCAGTGTGAAGTTACCACAGTAAGTGATGGTTTGGGGAGCCATGTCATCTGCTGGTGTTGGTCCACTGTGTTATATCAAGTCCAGAGTCAACGCAGCCGTCTACCAAGAAATTTTAGAGCATTTCATGCTTCCTTCTGCTGACAAGCTTTATGGAGATGCAGATTTAATTTTCCAGCAGGACTTGGCACCTGCCCACACTGCCAAAAGTACCAAAACCTGGTGTAATAATCACAGTATCACTGTGCTTGATTGGCCAGCAAACTCGCCTGACCTAAAACCCTATAGAGAATCTATAGGGTATTGTCAAGAGGAAGATGAGAGACACCAGACCCAACAATGCAGACGAGCTGAAGGCCGCTATCAAAGCAACCTGGACTTCCTTAACACCTCAGCAGTGCCACAGGCTGATCGCCTCCATGCCACGCTGCATTGATGCTGTAATTCATGCAAAAGGAGCCCTGACCAAGTATTGAGGGCCTATACTGCACATACTTCCCAGTAGGCCAACATTAAAAATAATTTTTGAAATTGGGCTTATATAATATTCTGATTTTATGAGAGACTAAATTTCGGGTTTTCAGTAACGGTTACCATAATCATCAACATTAAAAGAAAAAAACGCTGGAAATAGATCACACTGTGTGTAATGAATCTATATAATATGAGTTTCACTTTTTGAATTGAATTACTAAAAATAAATTAACTTTTTGAGGATATTCTAATTCATTGAGAAGGACTAGTATACTGTTGTCCCCCGTCCATTTAGGAACTGCAGATTATAGTTAACAAATTTGCCCCACAACTTATTGGAGTGATTCCACACACAAAGTAGAAAGACAACTGGACATGCTTTTTTTTCTAATACTTCTTTAACATGATATTATAAAATACAGATGGTTCATAATGTGCCAGTGTCGATGGTGGCAAGATCCACCTGTAGCAGGCAGAACCCAGAGATCTTTTTAAATAGATTGCGCTAGTTCTAGGCAACAACGTCAAGAGCTTTTACCATTCATTTCTTCATAAAAAGCTTATCGTGACAAATGGTTGAAATGTTCCACAACTCAGCAGATGCCAGAATAATGTGAACAGATGATATTTGACAGTTTTCCTAGAGACCAATAAGAAGACATATGCTAGAATGTTAATAACCTAAAACACAAGCTGAGCACACAGAAAAAGACGCAATATCAAATATTTGAGAAGGTCTACATTCTCTTTAATATTATCTGTAATCCTGAACTAATTTCAGATAGTATGAGACCTTACCCAGTATCAGCGGCTCATGTACTGGTTTTAAAATAAATTTTTAAATCGATGAGTTCCATAAAAATATCAAAAAGTACAATTTGTGAATCTTAATTGCTTCATTAAGTTCGCTCAATTGATTATTAGGAAAGGATTGAATCCATGATGATATTAAGACAGCAAAAAGAAAACAAATCCAAGAACATCTTTATATTTGCCAGAACATACCACTTGTTCTTCTGTTAAATGATAATGGAGAAAAAAAGTTCACTTAGGCTTCGTTCACATGTGCGCCAGGGTCCCGTTCCGACAGAACAGGACCCTGACTGACACAAACGGAAACCAAATGTTTCCATTTCCATCACCATTGATTTAAATGGTAACGGATCCGGTGCTAATAGTTTCCATTTTTGTCTCAGTTGTGCAAGTGTTCCGTAGTTTTGACGGAATCAATAGCGCAGTCGACTACGATATTGATTCCGCCAAAACTAAGGAAACCTTGCACAACCGAGACAAACGGAAACCATTAGCACCAGATCCATCACTATTTAAATCAATGGTGATGGAAACGCAAACCTATGGTTTCCGTTTATGTCAGTCAGGGCTCCATTCCGACGGAGAGCTCCGACATTCCATCGGAACGGAGCCCTGGCACAGATGTGAAAGAAGCCTAAGGGTGTATTCATAAAATGCGTACTTGTGGAATTTCAATAATTCGCATCAATATTTCGCAAAATAACAGTACAATACAATGGTAATACATGGGGTTTTAACAAACCCTATTCACTCACAGCATAAAACCTGCAGCAGGCCCGATGTGTTGCGGAAATGCAGCAGATTTTTACTGCAATGCATTGCGTTAAATCTGCGGCTACATTTCGCACCAAAAACACAAAATCCGTATGTAACACACGTGAATTCAATTGAAGATCTTGGTGTGGATTTTTAGGCTGGTGTAACAGTGTAATTTTTAAGCCATGTGTGAACCTAGCCATATGGTACAGCCTAATAAAAAAAAGAATGCTAACTATAGATTTCACCAGAATGCAGAGCAAACCCTTAGTATCAAAGCTGCAGAGTATAAATGCTGCACTAGCCCCCCCCCCCCCAGTCGGTTAGTGTCCCGTGTGAATGGAGCACTTATCAAACATGAATATATACTCTGCCTCCTAGTGAGGACTGCCACCTGCAGGGCAAAACAACAGTCAATTGCAACTCACCGGGCTTCTATTCCGTAACAAACCTCTAGAGGATGAAGTCCTTGTGTCTGGGGGCCACTCTTATGGGATAACAGAATAGCACAATATTATAGAGAATCTAGACAAATATAGTAAACCTAGACAGAGCCATCTTACAATACAAATGTATATATTACGTTTATTATAAATGGATAGGCAGATCGATGACAATTGGGAACCTACAATCATCGGTCTAGGTCTCTGTTGCATATGGTGTACTGTACTGTATTTCAGCCTGCAGAAGTCCTAAAACTTAGAAAATCACAATGCTCATCCCACCCCCACAAAAAAAAAACATTAAAATTAAAGTAAAAGTTAGGCCCTGTTCACACGGCCAAATTTTTATGCTGATTCTGACATGTTTTCCTTCTCGGAATGCGCGTGAAAAAAGCCTCCTATGGACACCGCCATGTTGTTCTTACAGGGGGGAATTTTTCAGTGGGCGGAAAGTGTCCTTCTTGAAGCAGTTTTGCCGCGAATTCCAGTGCAAAA
This sequence comes from Rhinoderma darwinii, assembly GCF_050947455.1. Lineage (NCBI taxonomy): Eukaryota > Metazoa > Chordata > Amphibia > Anura > Rhinodermatidae > Rhinoderma > Rhinoderma darwinii. The sequence continues at coordinate 126,845,812 of NC_134687.1, read as the reverse complement.
ACAGAGTCTGGTAGCAACACGAAGATTATCCCAATTGAATGGGGCAAATCTGCATGTTGAGTTTTTCCACAGGAAAACTCCATCGTGTGAACTTAGCCTAACTGTGGATGCTAGCAAGATGGCGAAGGAGATAAATTGATAGCTGATCGCTGTGCCAAGCAAATAAGTTTCCCAGATACCAGGTAAAACTGTCCCAAACCCGTACATGGGGACTTATTTATATTACGCATCTGGTGTTGTATTATGTCGGAGAGCCATGTTTTGACCAAAATCCTGTCAGGGGAAGGTAGGGAAGCCTATCAGATCCTGCTTATGTTACAAAGAATTCATATCTTACATGGAGTGTTAACATGGCCATGTGTGAATGAAGGCATAATCTCTTTATACACCTAAAGCCTCATGCACACGACCGTAGCCATGTGCAAAGTCGTGATTTTCAGGTCGGACAGCCGCGGAGTGTCATCCGAGAGCCGCCTGCAAATGGCGGGCAATGCACATGGCCGCGTGCATTAATTTCTATGAGCCTGGACCGCAAAACACGGTCGTAATAGGACATGTCCGTTCTTTTTGCGGTCCAGGTTCCTGGGCCATGCACGGACCGTGGAAACCACGGTCGTGTGCATGGGCCCATTGAAATGAATGGGGTTGCAATTCACCCGCAGATTTGTGGGTGAATTGCGGTCGCAAAAATACAATCGTGTGCATGGGGCCTTAGATATTTGTCAACCTACACACATTCAAGCTGGAAACCATCTTCCCCCAAGTAAGCAGGTTTCCTGTAACAGGGAGAGTGGAACAGGCGTTGCAGACGTTGGGGGTACTGTAGTCTGCCTCCATACACGCGGGATCGTCCGCAGATCCCAACAGCAACAATTACAAAAAAAGGAGCTCCTGCAAGGACTGGACCAGCAGAAGAAACCAGAGTAGAGCATTACTGGAAGTATTTTGTGGGCACTATAGGCTAGTGTTGTTTAGGTATTGTATAGAGGTATTATGTACACATGGTATGGAAGTATTATTTGGCATTGTATGGCGGTATTCAGGAATAAATATTCGGGTAAAAAGTGCATACGTATCTGTATTCTGTATAGATATTTTTCGTTTTACAAGAACCACTGTCTAAAAATGGCCCCAACTTTGCTTTTCCCCTTTAAAATGGTCCAAGATGGCAAAATTTAGTGACAGGAATCCGGATGACGGGTCAGTGTCACCATAGTGATTGAGTCAGACATCGGTGTCTTCTGGGCTCTCAGAACATCCAACTTCAGATAAAATATATGGATTTATTAAACCTACATTTAGATATTAGAGAACTGCATAAACAGCAATTCCTTAGTACACTATTCTCCAAACTTTGGCTTTCCTGCAGGGTTAAAACTCCCAGCATCCAACTTCAACAGCTGGAGAGACAAAGCTTAGAGCCACTGCCCTTATAAATACCAACCACTGGAACTGCTACCTTTACAAAGCTGCCCAAAATTAAGATTGCTGTCCCCCATTAGGGTATGTTCACACGACTTAGAAAAATACGTCTGAAAATACGGCGCTGTTTTCAGGCGAAAACAGCTCCTGATTTTCAGACGTTTTTGTAGCAACTCGCGTTTTTCGCAGCGTCATTTACGGACGTTATTGGAGCCGTTTTTCAATGGAGTTAATGAAAAACGGCTCCAAAAACGTCCCAAGAAGTATTGACAGCAACACGTAAAATTACACCTCGTGGGAACAGAACACCGTAAAACCCATTGCAAGCAATAGGCAGATGTTTGTAGGCGTAGTAGGGACGTTTTTTCAGGTGTAATTCGAGGCGTAAAATGCCCAAATTACGTCTGGAAAAACTCTGTGTGAACATACCCTTACCATGCACGCTTGCCTGCTGCTTCATACCAAGATATTACAGTATCCTCTATTTTGCTCACAAATTTACAAGGCAGAAATAGATCATTTGAATTTTCGGTCCTGCTCTATAATTGGTTTGCACTCCCTTGTAAGGCCATGTTCACACATTCAGGTTTGGGTTGTGGATCTAAATCCTCATCAAATCTGCTAACATCCCACATCCGTTTTAAAATCTGCAGCACGCTCATTAATGGATTCCAGACAGAAAAGCTGTAGCATAGCCCCACTGAATAACAATGGGATTAATCTGAATCAAGATCTGTGGCAAAAATCTAAGGGTCCAATTATATGGCCCAACGTGGGCAGTGAAAACAAGAACCCTCAACAAGACAGCTCGTTGACTCCTTTCACAAGGACCAATGACTGACTATGTCTGGGGACAAGCGCTCATTACCCTGATCATTCGTCCCCGTACATGTCCATCATGTCAGCAGCACGTCTCCCCGATTACACAAGGAGATGTGCTACCGACAGACAACAATGATTTTTAATGCTGCATGAACTGGCAGATCAGACCATGAATGTGCGTTTGCTCATTCATCTACGGATTGTTGTCCTGTTTACACAGGGCAATGATCGGGAACGAGCATTGATGTGAACATTAGTGTCAGCCTTGGATTTCCGCACGGATTCATTTAAAAATCCACATCAGATTTGCCTATTAGCACATCCTCAATATGTGAACATAGTCTACAGGAGTGAATAAATTTATATAATGTAATTGTTGTTTACATACACACACATATATATATATATATATATATATATAAAAAAAATTACATATTAGGGCTGAACGATGCACCGAATCGAAGAAACCTCTCATCTCCACCGCTATTCCCTTGAATGCTGCGATCAAAGCTGACCGCAGCATTTTATGGAGAAAATGAGAAGGGGGTGTGACCTTTGGATCGCGTCACAGGGAATCTCTGTGACGTGATTGAGGGACATACCATATATGGGCAGACAGCCCAGGGTCCATTGAAGGACTCCAGGGCTGTCTGACCATACTTCCTGTTAGGGCATACTTAGGTATGTCCTAACAACTGCCTGTGTATACTATCAGTACACAGGCTAATGTACTGGCATATAGATATATGCCAGAACATTAAAGTTTAAAAAATAAAAAAAACATATAAAAAGTAATGTTAAATAAAGAAATACACACACATTTTTTACAATAAACATTAAAATAAGTCTCAATACATAAAATATACACATTCTGTATGGTCGCGACCGTAACAACAGATTTAGTGTCATTTATGATGTTTACGCTGTTATAAAATAAAAACTACTTTCTTTCACTTATTAATGTCAAGCACGAGGTATTGTGAATTTTGAACCTCCATGTGCCTGACATTGATTGTAGTTAACCCCATCATGTACCTCACATATTAACCCAATGTTGTCCATTATGACTGTGAGGAACATGATGGGGTTAACTACTATTAATGTGAGGCACATGGAGGTTCAAAATTCATCACACCACGTGCCCCACATCAGATAATGGAAGAACTTTTTTTTATTATTATTATCAAAGTATTGTCCCGGAATCAAGTATCGCAATACTACACGAAGAAATGGTATCGAAGTCCAAATTCTGGTATTGTGACAACATAAATATGTGTGTGTGTGTGTATATATATATATATATATATATATATATATATATATATATATATATATATGATCATCAAGGCAAACATGGACTTTAATTCATCAAGCATAAATCTCGGAGACCTAAGAACTTGATCGGATACGCGTTTACATAATGAGCAGGTGTAAAGTTTCCCATTCCATGTCTTTAGTATCTGAATAAGTGACGGAGTGACTCATGTACATGGGAGTTGTCTCATTGTATGTTGCACAACTTGATATGCCAGACTTTCCTCATACCTTTGTGCTAAAGCAGAGGTACTGACACATGTGTCTCCAAGAAAGAAAACCACAACCAATATGCATTACAAATGTATAAACCTGAAAATACAAGTAGAACAATACTGCATAAAAGGAATGACATGATCATGCAAATACTAAAGTCTGATTTTCTTAGTATAATGTATATGGACTCCGAGTTCTACTGTCCACCAGCAGAGAAGGTAGAAGTAACATAAAAGGCAGTTTACGGAAAAAAGATACATGCAGATTCCAATTAATCGAACGTCACAATTTTTTGCTGACAGAAAACGTTTTGGCGTAATGATCGCAATTCTGGAGATCTCCTGCAACTTCAATCTGTGGGCCATTACTTGCATGAAACAAAGTCACAAACTGCCCATGAAGAGGATAGACAACGGTCTGTAAATTTATGGACAGATCACAAATAAGGGATTTTTTACTGGTTCTTTTCTGGTACTTGTTCACACTGTGGGGTGCTTATTCGGGTTATTGAGATTGTAAAATAGTAAAATCTTTACGATTCAGTTTCAATTCCAGGTTGTCCATAAAAATATCGGTGTGTCATTTTTGGATAAATTGTCCCAAAACAAAATGAAAAAGGAGTATGGCAACCCTGCCCGGGAGTCTGTAAAGGAAACACTCACCCTGTGCACTAAAAAAGAACAATGACCCAGAACAAGATAAGGGTGAATTTACAGGCGGCAGATTCTAGGGCACCATGCACCTGTATGCAGCGGCATACCTTTTCAGTTTTTACTGCATAGGAGAGTGTAATCTGCTGTGCTTTCCTATACAGAAGGGTACAGTAAAAAAAATAAAAAAAATAAATACTGCGTGGTATGCTTTGTTTTTTACAACGGGAGTCAATGGGTAACGTATGTTATTGTATGCCTATAGAGTGGAATACGTCATAACATTCCAGTAGGAAGAAAAAATAATGCAACCTAGAAGGCGACATTCTGGAGTGGTGGCGCTGGAATCACACGACCTATTTTCAGACGTAAACGAGGCGTATTATGCCTCGATTTACGCATGAAAATACGTCTCCAATACGTCGGCAAACATCTGCCCATTCATTTGAATGGGTTTGCCGACGTACTGTGCAGACAACCTGTTATTTACGCGTCGTCGTTTGACAGCTGTCAAACGACGACGCGTAAAATGACAGCCTCGACAAAGAAGTGCAGGACACTTCTTTGAAACGTAATTTGAGCCGTTTTTCATTGAATTCAATGAAGAACAGCTCAAGATTACGGGCGTCAATGACGCCTCGCAAAATGCAAGGAGGAGCATTTACGTCTGAAACGACGGAGCTGTTTTCTCCTGAAAACAGTCTGTAATTTCAAACGTAAAAGCCAGTTATCGTGTGCAAATACCCTTGCAGTTTTTGTGGCAGTTTTTTGAGCCAAACACAGGAGCCGATTCAAAAAGAAGAACAATCATCAAGGAAAGACTGAGGGCCACATGCACACAATGCAGATTACGTGGGGATCTATCAAACTGCTGATTTTACCTGCAGGTTTTTAGTGGATTTGTATCAAGATTTGGCGCATTTTTCGACGTGGTTGCGTTTTTAAGATGCCGTTTTTAACCACACCTCGTCCACTACTTGTGACGATACCCTAAGGGTATACACACACATAGAGGATTTGTTGCATATTTTTCAGCAAAAAGATTAGCAGAAAAATTAGTACGTGTAAAGGCTTGTCCACGCATGATTGAATTGCTGCGTATTTTCCGCCCGGAATTTTTTGGCTAAATGTAGATATGGTCCAAGCTAAGTTAAATAAAATAAATGTGCACAAGGCTCTGGACCGGATGGGTTACACCCTAGAGTTCTTAAAGAACTTAGTTAATTTATTTCTGTCCCCTTCACAAGATTCCGAGATTCTCTAGTGACTGGTATAGTGCCAAGGGACCGGCGCAGGGCAAACGTGGTGCCTATTTTCAAAAAGGGCTCTAGGTGTTCCCCGGGTAATAATAGAGACAAGTAAGCTTAAAATCCACTGTGGGAAAAACGTTTGAAGGGCTATTGAGGGACTATATACAGGAGTATGTGACAAAAAAATTAGTATTAGGGTATGTTCACACGGAAGCCTCCGTTACGGCTGAAATTACGGAACTGTTTTCAGGAGAAAAAAGCTCCGGAATTTCAGACATAATGGCATGTGCAGGCGCTTTTCGCTGCGTCCATTACGGACGTAATTGGAGCTGTTTTTCCATGGAGTCAAGGGAAAACGGCTCCAATTACGTCTCAAGAAGTGACAGGCACTTCTTTGACGCGGGCGTCTTTTTTACGCGCCGTCTTTTGACAGCGGCGCGTAAGAAAAATGCCCGTCGGCACAGTACATCATAAAACCCATTCCAATGAATGGGCAGATGTGTGCCGACGCTTTGGAGCTGTATTTTCGGACGTAATTCGGGGCTAAAACGCCCGAATTACGTCTGTAAATAGGGTGTGTGAACCCAGCCTTATAAGTAACCTCGAGCACGGTTTTACTAAGGACAGAAGTTGTTAAACCAACCTGATTTGTTTTTATGAAGAGGTGAGCAGAAGCCTAGACAGAGGGGCCGCTGTGGATAGAGTGTTTTTGGACTTTGCAAAGGCATTCGACACTGTCCCTCATAGACGTCTAATGGGTAAATTAAAAGGATCCTGTCATCAGCATTTTAACTATTAAGCCAGCAATACTTGGTGGAAGTGGGTGAAAAATCATTTCTATATAACCTATATTTATCGTCTAAGTCGGCTTTGTACCTTTAGCATTCCGTTTTGTAGTGTTCCCGCACTGTAAGCTAATGAGCATAAAAGAGTCATATCTTCATTCCTCAAGCCTTTCTGCGTTAACCCCGCCTCCTTACTTTTGATTGACAGCTACTTACCTCCCCAAAACACACACGAAATCCCCCGCTTGTGCATCGATGTCCTGCTCTGGTACATGCACACAACGGGACACCATAGCGGCGCATGTGCAGTAACTAGATATAAGGCCCGGACAAATCAGTGAATGGTGTCGGACCATACATGACTGGCACATGTGCGCCATCTCAGATGAGATTTCGACATTTAGGGTGGGCCAGTTTTTGGTGGTGGGCGGGGATAAGTAGGAGGAAAGAACGAGACTGCCGGATTATTACCACAAAAGGCATGAAATGTTTGCAGACCGTTATTTATGGTCAGAGGAGGAGTTTAGGAGAGGGGACAATGGCAATGAACTTGACAGCAGTGGCTAGCAAGGAGTGAGTAGAGTTCACTAGGTGAAATGTTGGTGACCGGTTCCCTTTAAGGGCATGTTCACACGGCAAACGGCCGCAAAATACGGAGCGGTTTTCAAGGGAAAACAGCCTCTGATTTTCAGCCGTTTTTTATGCATCAAGCATTTTTTACAGCCGTTTTTGGAGCCGTTTTTCTATTGAGACAATGAAAAACGGCTCCAAAAATGGCTCAAGAATTGACATGCACTTCACAAATGGCCGCGTAAAAAAATGCCCTGTGGCAACGAAATGCAGTTTTTCCCATTGAAATCAATGGGCAGTTGTTTGGAGGCGTTCGGCCTCCGTATTTTCAGCCGTTTTTCGGGTTGATTACGGCCCGAAAAACTGCTGAAAATAAGCCGCGTGAACATACCCTAAGTACTATAGGTTTAGAAAGTATAGTTTGTAATTGGATTGAGAATTGTCTCAAGGACCGTATCCAGAGAGTTGTGGTCAATGATTCCTACTCTGAATGGTCCCCGGTTATAAGTGGTGTACCCCAGGGTTCAGTGCTGGGACCACTATTATTCAACTTATTTATTAATGATATAGAGGATGGGATTAATAGCACTATTTCTATTTTTTCAGATGACACCAAGCTATGTAATATAGTTCTGTCTATGGAAGATGTTCGTGAATTGCAGGCAGATTTGGACACATTAAGTTTTTGGGCATCCACTTGGCAAATGAGGTTTAACGTAGATAAATAGTTATGCAGCTGGGTACGAACAATCTGCATGCATCATATGTCTAAGGCCTTATTCACACGGACGTGTCCGTTTTGCACGCACAAAAGGTCCGTGTGGCATTAGGGATGTAACGATACCAGAATTTGGACTTCGATACCGATACTTCGTTTAGTATTGCGATTTTGATACCAATTCGATACTTTGCCAACAGTAATAAAAAAAAAAAAAGTTCTTCCATTTTCTGATGTGAGGCGCGTGGTGTGATGATGAATTTAACCTCCATGTGCCTCACATTAATAGTAATTAACCCCATCATGTTTCTCAGTCATAATGGGTTAATATGTAAGGTACATGATGGGGTTAATCACTATTAAAGTGAGGCACATGGAGGTTAAATTAATCATCACACCTTGTGCCCCACAATAAGTGATAGAAAGCCGTTTTTATTTTTATTTTTTTACAGCGTACACATCATAAATGATGCAAAAAAATTGTTGTGCAGGTTATTACGGCCGCGCCAATACCAAATATGTGAATATTTTATGTATTGAGACTTATTTTAATGTTTACTGTAAAAAAGGCGTATGTGTATTTTTTTTTAAATTTAACATTACTTTATGTTTTTACTTTATTTTTTTAAACATTAATGTACTGGCATATATCTACATACTGATAGAACACAGGCATATATCTATATTACAGTACATTAGCCTGTGTACGGATAGTACACAGGCAATTGTTAGGACATACCTCAGTATGCCCTAACAGGAAATATGGTAGGACAGCCCTGGGCTCCTTCAATGGACCCTGGGCTGTCTGCCCATATATGGTATGTCCCTCAATCGCGTCACAGGAATTCCCTGTGACGCGATCCAAGGGGCATCGCCCCTTCTCATTTTCCCCTGAATGCTGTAGTCCGCTGTGATCGCAGCATTCAGGGGAATAGCAGCAGAGATGAGAGTTTTCTCTGATCTCCGCCAGCGGGGCTGCGGCTGTGTAATACAGCCATTGCCCCGCTCCTGACAGGAAGTGCGTGCGCGGTCAGCATGAGGTGATGCGGCCGGCGCTGCACTAATGAGTGGCGGTTCAGGCACTGAAGACAGAACATGGGGGTGTTTTGCAGTGCGCCCGCCATGTTCTGTTTTCAGTGCCGCCGCTCATTAGTGCAGCGCCGGCCACATCGCATCATCCTGACCCCGCGCTGCGCGCTTGTCAGGACTCCGGAGCGGGGCAATGACTGTATTACACAGCCGCGCTCTCATACATTCCTGTGTTACAAGAC